>NC_051317.1:24589872-24877347 GCF_015220235.1 Choloepus didactylus | reverse complement strand
TAGCTGGAACTTCCAGCACAATGCTGAATAACAATGGTGGCAGTGGGCGTCCCTGTCTTGTTCCACATCTTAGAGGGAAAGCTTTCAGTCTCCCCCCACTGAGCGTGATGTTAGCTGTGGGTTTTTCATATATTGCCTTTATCGTATTGAGAAAATCCCTTCTGTTCCTATCTTTGAAGTGTTTTCATCAAGGAAGGATGCTGAATTTTGTCAAATGCCTTTTCTGCATTGATAGAGATGATCGTGTGGTCCTTTTGCTTTGATTTATTGATGTGGTGTACTACATTAATTCATTTTCTAATGTTGAACCAGCCTTGCATACCTGGAATAAAACCCACTCGGTCGTGGTGCATAATTCTTTTAATGTGCTGCTGGATTTGATTTGTGAGTATTTTGTTGAGGATTTTTGCAACTATATTCATCAAAGAGATTGTTCTATAATTTTCTTTTTCTGTAGTATCTTTGTCTGATTTTGGTATTAGGGTGATGTTGGCTTCATAGAATGAGTTGGATAATTTTCCCTCCTCTTCAATTTTTTTTGAAGGGTTTGAGCAGGATTGGTATTAGTTGCTTCCTGAATGCTTCGTAGAAGTCACATGTGAAGCCGTCTAGTCCTGGGCTTTTCTTTTTTGGGCGCTTTTTGATGACTGACTCAATCTCTTTGCTTGTGATTGGTTCGTTGAGGTCCTCTATTTCTTTATCTTGCTCCCCTCACCTTGGCCCACAGGTGAGTCCTGTGCACTCAGGGCCCCTGAAAGCCCCGGGCTGGGGACTAGCAGTCCCCCAATCCAAACCTACTTTCCCTCGGAGAGATCTCGGGGTGCAAGGCACACGCAGGAGCCGGGGGACAGAGGCATAGCTACCTGCACCTGCAGTTCAGGCCCTCTACGCAGTATGGCCAAGCACCTGGCTGGGAGCTCCTCTGGGGCCTGGTACCCAGGTCTGCGAGGCCCTCAGTCTGGACGCATCTTTCTGGAACCGACTCTTTCAGCCTCGCCCGAGCCTCCCTAGCCCAATTTGGCCCGTCCACGCACAGCTGCTCAACTCTCCGAGCACAGATGAAGCCTTGAAGTGGGAGGTGGAGTGGCCTGTGTATTAGTGAGGGTTCTCTAGGGAAACAGAATCAATGAGAGGTGTCTCTGACTATCAAATTGTAAAAGCAACTCATGCAACTGTGGGTATGCACGAGTCCAAATTCTGTAGAGCAGTCAGCAAACTGTCAACTCCAAGGAAGATGTCCAATGAACGCCTCAGGAAATGAACCGGCAACTTTGACAAACTCCTCGGGAAATGAACTGGGATCTTTGAAGAACGTGTTCGACGAACTCCTCAGGAAATGAACCTGCAACTTCGACGAACTCCTCAGGAAATGCTTCACTAGTATGACCCATTATCTTAGGCTGTCTAGGCAACTGACTGTCTTGATTAGTTTATTCTGGAGCTTGTTTTCACTCTTTTACCTAGGATTTTCTTGTTGGTTGGCTTTTTTCTCTAACCTTTGGTGTTTAGTTCATCTTATTCTAGACGTTTAGTTCAGATTCTGTTTAGTTGATCAGTTTTTCACCTCTTGTTCTTCTGTTTCTTGCCTTGCCTCTATGTAGCATTTTTGTGAGGTGATCTCCTCAGATATGGCCAGCCCCAGTCAGGGTTTCCTAATCCAGAGAGGGCCAGGTCTCGGGAGGAGGGTATGGGCTTTTCTTGAAAATGAGACCCTCCTGTGTGGCCTTTAGACTCCGTGCTTCTCCTATGCTGTCCAGCATGTGGCACTTGCCAGCCCGCAGTACGACCACCAGTGTAAGGATGTGGGAGCCTTGCAAGTCAGATCCCTTCCCCCATCCCATAGGCTTTCCAGATTGAAGCCTCTCCAAAATTGTCTTCTCACGTGCTATGTCTAGGCCTAGGGCTATGTCTGGGGCTAGGTCTAGGGCTGTGGCTAGGGCAATGTTAGGAGTAGATATAGATTAAGGATTGGGATAGGGCTAGGGTTAGGGTTAGGGAAAATGGACCTTTCCCCAGCCCAGCTTCATATGCCTCCTGGGAAAGGGAAAACCCACACCCCACTCCAGGGTGTCCAACCAGATCTCCGTCCCCAACCCACAGGCTGCCCAGACTGAAGCCTCTGGGAGTGCGTCTTCTCGTGTGTCGTCCCAGGTCTAGAGCTAGTGCTAGGACTAGGGCTGGGACTAGGGCTAGGGGTGGGGCTATGGCTGAGGCTAGGGCTAGGGTTGGGGTAGGTCTAGGGCCATGAGAGGGACATGGATACTCATCGGGTTAGGGATAGGAATAGATTCATGGATAAGGGTTAGGATTAGGGATAGGCCTACAACGAGAGATAGGGTTATGTATAGGGATGAGGTTTTCGCTAGGGTTAGGGTTAGGGTTAGAGTTAGGGTTAGGGATAGAGATAGGGTTACCAATAGTGTGCGGCTTAGGTTTAGGTTTAGGGTTATGGTTAGAGGTTAGGGTTACGGTTAGGGTTAGGGTTAGGGTTAGTGCTAGGGTGCATTTTAGGTATATGATAGGTTACGGATAAGGTTAGGTTTAGGGTTATGGATAGGAATAAAGTTAGGATTAGGGTTTGGTTTAGGGTTAAGGTTAGGGATAGAGATACACATAATGGTACTGTTAGGGAAACAGTTTAGGTTAGTGCTAGGGTTAACCCCAACCCTAATCCTCATCTTATCCCCATCCATAAACCTAACTCAATCCCTATCCCTAATCCTAACCCTAACCCCAACACTAATCTTAACCCTAACCCTATCCATATCCCTACAATATCCCTAACCCTGATCCTAACCCTCACCCTAACCCTAAACCTATCCCTAACCCTCACCCTATGCATATACCTATCATATCCCTAACCCTAACCCTATCCCTACCCATAAATGTTTCTCAATCCGTATCCCCATGCCTAAACCTAACTCGAACCCTAAACCTATCCATATCCGTATAATAGTCCTAACCTGAACCCTAACCCTAACCGTAATCCCTATCTCTATCCCCATTCTTAACCATAACCCTAAACCGAAGCTTCACCCTATCTGTTAACATATCCCTATCCCCAACCCTAACCCCAACCATATCCCTATCCATAACCCTATCCCTATCTCTAACTCTGACCCTTACCATAAACCTATACCTAACCTAACCACAACCCACTCCCTACCCTTAATCCAAAACCTCACCCTAAAGCTCTCCCTATCCATAACCCTATCCCTAATCTCTAACCCTAACCCTACCATATCCCTATCCTATCCCTAACCCTAACACTTACCCTAACCCTGTCCCTATCCCTAAACCTAACCCTATCCATATCCCTATCATACCCCTAACCCTAATCATAACCCTTAAACAATCCTAGCCCTATCCCTAACTCTAACCCTAACCCTAATGCTATTGCACTTCATAAAACTATCTCTGTCCCTTTCCCTATCCTTAATCCTAAATCTAACCCTTACTCTAACCCTAAATCTATCCATATACCTATCATAACCCTTAAACTAATGCTATTCCTATCCCAAACCCTTCCCAGATCCATAACCTATCTCTATCCATAAGCCTATACCTAATCCTAGCACTAACACTAACCCTAACACTAACCCTAACCCTATCCCTACCCCGATCCCTATCCCTAACTCTTTCTATAAACCTATCCCTATCCCTAAACCTAATCCTATCTCTAAACCTAACCCTAATCCTAACCCTATTCAATTCCCTGTCTCTATCGCTAACCCTAACCCTAACCCTAAACCTAACCTTAGCCCAATCCATAATCCTAACCAAACCCAAACCCTATCAATATCCCTGTCATTTCCCTAATCCTAACCCTAACCCTAACAATAAACCTAAAACAAATCCTGACCCTAAACCTATCTCTAACCCTACCCCAAACCTGAACCCTAACGCTATCCTTATCCACAAACCTATTCCTATCCCTAACCCTAAACCTATGAGTATCCATGTCCCTCTCATGGCCCTAGACCTAACCCCAACCCTAGCCCCAGCCCTAGCCGTAGCCCCACCCCTAGCCCGAGTCCCAGCCCTAGTCCTAGCACTAGCTCTAGACCGAGGACGACACACGAGAAGACGCACTCTCAGAGGGTTCAGTCTGGGCAGCCTGTGGGTTGGGGGCGGAGATCTGGTTGGACACCCTGGCGTGGGGTGTGGGTGTTCCCTTTCCCAGGAGGCCTGTTATGGGCATATGGAGCTGGGCTGGGGAGAGCTCCATTTTCCCTAACCCTAAGCCTAAGCCTAACCCTAACCATATACCTATCACATCCCTAAACCGTTTCTTATAATTTTCTTTGTATAGGTCTTTTGTGGCCTTCGTTAAATTTATTACTAAATACTGGATTCTTTTGGTTGCTATTGTAAGTGGAACTTTTAATTTCTTCCTCTTGTTGCACATTGCTTGTGAATAAGAACACTACAGGTTTTTGCATCTTCATCTTGTAGCCTGCCACTTTGCTGTATTCATTGATTAGCTCCAATAGCTTTGCTGTAGATTTTTCTGGAGTTTCTACATATAGAATCATGTCATCTGCAAACAGTGAAAGTTTTACTTCTTCCTCTCCAATTTGGATGCCTTTTATTTCTTTTTCTTTCCGGATTGCTCTAGCTGGAACTTCCAGCACAATGCTGAATAACAATGGTGACAGTGGGCATCCCTGTCTTGTTCCACATCTTAGAGGGAAAGCTTTCAGTCTCCCCCCATTGAGCGTGATGTTAGCTGTGGGTTTTTCATATATTGCCTTTATCGTATTGAGAAAATCCCTTCTGTTCCTATCTTTGAAGTGTTTTCATCAAGGAAGGATGCTGAATTTTGTCAAATGCCTTTTCTGCATTGATAGAGATGATCATGTGGTCCTTTTGCTTTGATTTATTGATGTGGTGTACTACATTAATTCATTTTCTAATGTTGAACCAGCCTTGCATACCTGGAATAAAACCCACTTGGTCGTGGTGCATAATTCTTTTAATGTGCTGCTGGATTTGATTTGTGAGTATTTTGTGGAGGATTTTTGCATCTATATTCATCAAAGAGATTGTTGTATAATTTTCTTTTTCTGTAGTATCTTTGTCTGATTTTTGTATTAGGGTGATGTTGGCTTCATAGAATGAGTTGGATAATTTTCCCTCCTCTTCAATTTTTTTTGAAGGGTTTGAGCAGGATTGGTATTAGTTGCTTCTTGAATGCTTGGTAGAAGTCACATGTGAAGCCGTCTAGTCCTGGGCTTTTCTTTTTTGGGCGCTTTTTGATGACTGACTCAATCTCTTTGCTTGTGATTGGTTCGTTGAGGTCCTCTATTTCTTTATCTTGCTCCCCTCACCTTGGCCCACAGGTGAGTCCTGTGCACTCAGGGCCCCTGAAAGCCCTGGGCTGGGGACTAGCAGTCCCCCAATCCAAACCTACTTTCCCTCGGAGAGATCTCGGGGTGCAAGGCACACGCAGGAGCCGGGGGACAGAGGCATAGCTACCTGCACCTGCAGTTCAGGCCCTCCACGCAGTATGGCCAAGCACCTGGCTGGGAGCTCCTCTGGGGCCTGGTCCCCAGGTCTGCGAGGCCCTCAGTCTGGACACATCTTTCTGGAACCGACTCTTTCAGCCTCGCCCGAGCCTCCCTAGCCGAATTTCGCCCGTCCACGCACAGCTGCTCAACTCTCCGAGCACAGATGAAGCCTTGAAGTGGGAGGTGGAGTGGCCTGTGTATTAGTGAGGGTTCTCTAGGGAAACAGAATCAATGAGAGGTGTCTCTGACTATCAAATTGTAAAAGCAACTCATGCAACTGTGGGTATGCACGAGTCCAAATTCTGTAGAGCAGTCAGCAAACTGTCAACTCCAAGGAAGATGTCCAATGAACGCCTCAGGAAATGAACCGGCAACTTTGACAAACTCCTCGGGAAATGAACTGGGATCTTTGAAGAACGTGTTCGACGAACTCCTCAGGAAATGAACCTGCAACTTCGACGAACTCCTCAGGAAATGCTTCACTAGTATGACCCATTATCTTAGGCTGTCTAGGCAACTGACTGTCTTGATTAGTTTATTCTGGAGCTTGTTTTCACTCTTTTACCTAGGATTTTCTTGTTGGTTGGCTTTTTTCTCTAACCTTTGGTGTTTAGTTCATCTTATTCTAGACGTTTAGTTTAGATTCTGTTTAGTTGATCAGTTTTTCACCTCTTGTTCTTCTGTTTCTTGCCCTGCCTCTATGCAGCATTTTTGTGAGGTGATCTCCTCAGATATGGCCAGCCCCAGTCAGGGTTTCCTAATCCAGAGAGGGCCAGGTCTCGGGAGGAGGGTATGGGCTTTTCTTGAAAATGAGACCCTCCTGTGCGGCCTTTAGACTCCGTGCTTCTCCTATGCTGTCCAGCATGTGGCACTTGCCAGCCCGCAGTACGACCACCAGTGTAAGGATGTGGGAGCCTTGCAAGTCAGATCCCTTCCCCCATCCCATAGGTTTTCCAGATTGAAGCCTCTCCAAAATTGTCTTCTCACGTGCTATGTCTAGGCCTAGGGCTATGTCTGGGGCTAGGTCTAGGGCTGTGGCTAGGGCAATGTTAGGAGTAGATATAGATTAAGGATTGGGATAGGGCTAGGGTTAGGGTTAGGGAAAATGGACCTTTCCCCAGCCCAGCTTCATATGCCTCCTGGGAAAGGGAAAACCCACACCCCACTCCAGGGTGTCCAACCAGATCTCCGTCCCCAACCCACAGGCTGCCCAGACTGAAGCCTCTGGGAGTGCGTCTTCTCGTGTGTTGTCCCAGGTCTAGAGCTAGTGCTAGGACTAGGGCTGGGACTAGGGCTAGGGGTGGGGCTATGGCTGAGGCTAGGGCTAGGGTTGGGGTAGGTCTAGGGCCATGAGAGGGACATGGATACTCATCGGGTTAGGGATAGGAATAGATTCATGGATAAGGGTTAGGATTAGGGATAGGCCTACAACGAGAGATAGGGTTATGTATAGGGATGAGGTTTTCGCTAGGGTTAGGGTTAGGGTTAGAGTTAGGGTTAGGGATAGAGATAGGGTTACCAATAGTGTGCGGCTTAGGTTTAGGTTTAGGGTTATGGTTAGAGGTTAGGGTTAGGGTTAGGGTTAGTGCTAGGGTGCATTTTAGGTATATGATAGGTTACGGATAAGGTTAGGTTTAGGGTTATGGATAGGAATAAAGTTAGGATTAGGGTTTGGTTTAGGGTTAAGGTTAGGGATAGAGATACACATAATGGTACTGTTAGGGAAACAGTTTAGGTTAGTGCTAGGGTTAACCCCAACCCTAATCCTCATCTTATCCCCATCCATAAACCTAACTCAATCCCTATCCCTAATCCTAACCCTAACCCCAACACTAATCTTAACCCTAACCCTATCCATATCCCTACAATATCCCTAACCCTGATCCTAACCCTCACCCTAACCCTAAACCTATCCCTAACCCTCTCCTTTCCCTATCCCTAACCCTCACCCTATGCATATACCTATCATATCCCTAACCCTAACCCTATCCCTATCCATAAATGTTTCTCAATCCCTATCCCCATGCCTAAACCTAACTCGAACCCTAAACCTATCCATATCCGTATAATAGTCCTAACCTAAACCCTAACCCTAACCGTAATCCCTATCTCTATCCCCATTCTTAACCATAACCCTAAACCGAAGCTTCACCCTATCTGTTAACATATCCCTATCCCTAACCCTAACCCCAACCATATCCCTATCCATAACCCTATCCCTGTCTCTAACTCTGACCCTTACCATAAACCTATACCTGACCTAACCACAACCCAATCCCTACCCTTAATCCGAAACCTCACCCTACAGCTCTCCCTGTCCATAACCCTATGTCTATCTATATCCCCATCCCTAATCTCTAACCCTAACCCTACCATATCCCTATCCTATCCCTAACCCTAACACTTACCCTAACCCTGTCCCTATCCATAAACCTATCTCAATCCCTATCCCTAACCCTAACCCTATCCATATCCCTATCATACCCCTAACCCTAATCATAACCCTTAAACAACCCTAGCCCTATCCCTAACCCTAACCCTAATGCTATTGCACTTCATAAAACTATCTCTGTCCCTTTCCCTATCCCTAATCCTAAATCTAACCCTTACTCTAACCCTAAATCTATCCATATACCTATCATAACCCTTAAACTAATGCTATCCCTATCCCAAACCCTTCCCAGATCCATAACCTATCTCTATCCATAAGCCTATACCTAATCCTAGCACTAACACTAACCCTAACCCTAAGCCTATCCCTACCCCGATCCCTATCCCTAACTCTTTCTATAAACCTATCCCTATCCCTAAACCTAATCCTATCTCTAAACCTAACCCTAATCCTAACCCTATTCAATTCCCTGTCTCTATCGCTAACCCTAACCCTAACCCTAAACCTAACCTTAACCCAATCCATAATCCTAAACCAAACCAGAAACCAAACCCAAACCCTATCAATATCCCTGTCATTTCCCTAATCCTAACCCTAACCCTAACAATAAACCTAAAACAAATCCTGACCCTAAACCTATCTCTAACCCTACCCCAAACCTGAACCCTAACGCTATCCTTATCCATGAATCTATTCCTATCCCTAACCCTAAACCTATGAGTATCCATGTCCCTCTCATGGCCCTAGACCTAACCCCAACCCTAGCCCTAGCCCTAGCCGTAGCCCCACCCCTAGCCCGAGTCCCAGCCCTAGTCCTAGCACTAGCTCTAGACCGAGGACGACACACGAGAAGACGCACTCTCAGAGGGTTCAGTCTGGGCAGCCTGTGGGTTGGGGGCGGAGATCTGGTTGGACACCCTGGCGTGGGGTGTGGGTGTTCCCTTTCCCAGGAGGCCTGTTATGGGCATATGGAGCTGGGCTGGGGAGAGCTCCATTTTCCCTAACCCTAAGCCTAAGCCTAACCCTAACCATATACCTATCACATCCCTAAACCGTTTCTTATAATTTTCTTTGTATAGGTCTTTTGTGGCCTTCGTTAAATTTACTACTAAATACGGGATTCTTTTGGTTGCTATTGTAAGTGGAATTTTTAATTTCTTCCTCTTGTTGCACATTGCTTGTGAATAAGAACACTACAGGTTTTTGCCTGTCGATCTTGTAGCCTGCCACTTTGCTGTATTCATTGATTAGCTCCAATAGCTTTGCTGTAGATTTTTCTGGAGTTTCTACATATAGAATCATGTCATCTGCAAACAGTGAAAGTTTTACTTCTTCCTCTCCAATTTGGATGCCTTTTATTTCTTTTTCTTTCCGGATTGCTCTAGCTGGAACTTCCAGCACAATGCTGAATAACAATGGTGACAGTGGGCATCCCCGTCTTGTTCCACATCTTAGAGGGAAAGCTTTCAGTCTCCCTCCATTGAGCGTGATGTTAGCTGTGGGTTTTTCATATATTGCCTTTATCGTATTGAGAAAATCCCTTCTGTTCCTATCTTTGAAGTGTTTTCATCAAGGAAGGATGCTGAATTTTGTCAAATGCCTTTTCTGCATTGATAGAGATGATCGTGTGGTCCTTTTGCTTTGATTTATTGATGTGGTGTACTACATTAATTCATTTTCTAATGTTGAACCAGCCTTGCATACCTGGAATAAAACCCACTTGGTCGTGGTGCATAATTCTTTTAATGTGCTGCTGGATTTGATTTGTGAGTATTTTGTGGAGGATTTTTGCATCTATATTCATCAAAGAGATTGTTGTATAATTTTCTTTTTCTGTAGTATCTTTGTCTGATTTTTGTATTAGGGTGATGTTGGCTTCATAGAATGAGTTGGATAATTTTCCCTCCTCTTCAATTTTTTTTGAAGGGTTTGAGCAGGATTGGTATTAGTTGTTTCTTGAATGCTTGGTAGAAGTCACATGTGAAGCCGTCTAGTCCTGGGCTTTTCTTTTTTGGGCGCTTTTTGATGACTGACTCAATCTCTTTGCTTGTGATTGGTTCGTTGAGGTCCTCTATTTCTTTACCTTGCTCCCCTCACCTTGGCCCACAGGTGAGTCCTGTGCACTCAGGGCCCCTGAAAGCCCTGGGCTGGGGACTAGCAGTCCCCCAATCCAAACCTACTTTCCCTCGGAGAGATCTCGGGGTGCAAGGCACACGCAGGAGCCGGGGGACAGAGGCATAGCTACCTGCACCTGCAGTTCAGGCCCTCCACGCAGTATGGCCAAGCACCTGGCTGGGAGCTCCTCTGGGGCCTGGTCCCCAGGTCTGCGAGGCCCTCAGTCTGGACACATCTTTCTGGAACCGACTCTTTCAGCCTCGCCCGAGCCTCCCTAGCCGAATTTCGCCCGTCCACGCACAGCTGCTCAACTCTCCGAGCACAGATGAAGCCTTGAAGTGGGAGGTGGAGTGGCCTGTGTATTAGTGAGGGTTCTCTAGGGAAACAGAATCAATGAGAGGTGTCTCTGACTATCAAATTGTAAAAGCAACTCATGCAACTGTGGGTATGCACGAGTCCAAATTCTGTAGAGCAGTCAGCAAACTGTCAACTCTAAGGAAGATGTCCAATGAACGCCTCAGGAAATGAACCGGCAACTTTGACAAACTCCTCGGGAAATGAACTGGGATCTTTGAAGAACGTGTTCGACGAACTCCTCAGGAAATGAACCTGCAACTTCGACGAACTCCTCAGGAAATGCTTCACTAGTATGACCCATTATCTTAGGCTGTCTAGGCAACTGACTGTCTTGATTAGTTTATTCTGGAGCTTGTTTTCACTCTTTTACCTAGGATTTTCTTGTTGGTTGGCTTTTTTCTCTAACCTTTGGTGTTTAGTTCATCTTATTCTAGACGTTTAGTTCAGATTCTGTTTAGTTGATCAGTTTTTCACCTCTTGTTCTTCTGTTTCTTGCCTTGCCTCTATGCAGCATTTTTGTGAGGTGATCTCCTCAGATATGGCCAGCCCCAGTCAGGGTTTCCTAATCCAGAGAGGGCCAGGTCTCGGGAGGAGGGTATGGGCTTTTCTTGAAAATGAGACCCTCCTGTGCGGCCTTTAGACTCCGTGCTTCTCCTATGCTGTCCAGCATGTGGCACTTGCCAGCCCGCAGTACGACCACCAGTGTAAGGATGCGGGAGCCTTGCAAGTCAGATCCCTTCCCCCATCCCATAGGCTTTCCAGATTGAAGCCTCTCCAAAATTGTCTTCTCACGTGCTATGTCTAGGCCTAGGGCTATGTCTGGGGCTAGGTCTAGGGCTGTGGCTAGGGCAATGTTAGGAGTAGATATAGATTAAGGATTGGGATAGGGCTAGGGTTAGGGTTAGGGAAAATGGACCTTTCCCCACCCCAGCTTCATACGCCTCCTGGGAGAGGGAAAACCCACACCCCACTCCAGGGTGTCCAACCAGATCTCCGTCCCCAACCCACAGGCTGCCCAGACTGAAGCCTCTGGGAGTGCGTCTTCTCGTGTGTTGTCCCAGGTCTAGAGCTAGTGCTAGGACTAGGGCTGGGACTAGGGCTAGGGGTGGGGCTATGGCTGAGGCTAGGGCTAGGGTTGGGGTAGGTCTAGGGCCATGAGAGGGACATGGATACTCATCGGGTTAGGGATAGGAATAGATTCATGGATAAGGGTTAGGATTAGGGATAGGCCTACAATGAGAGATAGGGTTATGTATAGGGATGAGGTTTTCGCTAGGGTTAGGGTTAGGGTTAGAGTTAGGGTTAGGGATAGAGATAGGGTTACCAATAGTGTGCGGCTTAGGTTTAGGTTTAGGGTTATGGTTAGAGGTTAGGGTTAGGGTTAGGGTTAGGGTTAGTGCTAGGGTGCATTTTAGGTATATGATAGGTTACGGATAAGGTTAGGTTTAGGGTTATGGATAGGAATAAAGTTAGGATTAGGGTTTGGTTTAGGGTTAAGGTTAGGGATAGAGATACACATAATGGTACTGTTAGGGAAACAGTTTAGGTTAGTGCTAGGGTTAACCCCAACCCTAATCCTCATCTTATCCCCATCCATAAACCTAACTCAATCCCTATCCCTAATCCTAACCCTAACCCCAACACTAATCTTAACCCTAACCCTATCCATATCCCTACAATATCCCTAACCCTGATCCTAACCCTCACCCTAACCCTAAACCTATCCCTAACCCTCTCCTTTCCCTATCCCTAACCCTCACCCTATGCATATACCTATCATATCCCTAACCCTAACCCTATCCATAAATGTTTCTCAATCCCTATCCCCATGCCTAAACCTAACTCGAACCCTAAACCTATCCATATCCGTATAATAGTCCTAACCTAAACCCTAACCCTAACCGTAATCCCTATCTCTATCCCCATTCTTAACCATAACCCTAAACCGAAGCTTCACCCTATCTGTTAACATATCCCTATCCCTAACCCTAACCCCAACCATATCCCTATCCATAACCCTATCCCTGTCTCTAACTCTGACCCTTACCATAAACCTATACCTGACCTAACCACAACCCAATCCCTACCCTTAATCCGAAACCTCACCCTACAGCTCTCCCTGTCCATAACCCTATGTCTATCTATATCCCCATCCCTAATCTCTAACCCTAACCCTACCATATCCCTATCCTATCCCTAACCCTAACACTTACCCTAACCCTGTCCCTATCCATAAACCTATCTCAATCCCTATCCCTATCCCTAAACCTAACCCTATCCATATCCCTATCATACCCCTAACCCTAATCATAACCCTTAAACAACCCTAGCCCTATCCCTAACCCTAACCCTAATGCTATTGCACTTCATAAAACTATCTCTGTCCCTTTCCCTATCCCTAATCCTAAATCTAACCCTTACTCTAACCCTAAATCTATCCATATACCTATCATAACCCTTAAACTAATGCTATCCCTATCCCAAACCCTTCCCAGATCCATAACCTATCTCTATCCATAAGCCTATACCTAATCCTAGCACTAACACTAACCCTAACCCTAACCCTAAGCCTATCCCTACCCCGATCCCTATCCCTAACTCTTTCTATAAACCTATCCCTATCCCTAAACCTAATCCTATCTCTAAACCTAACCCTAATCCTAACCCTATTCAATTCCCTGTCTCTATCGCTAACCCTAACCCTAACCCTAAACCTAACCTTAACCCAATCCATAATCCTAAACCAAACCAGAAACCAAACCCAAACCCTATCAATATCCCTGTCATTTCCCTAATCCTAACCCTAACCCTAACAATAAACCTAAAACAAATCCTGACCCTAAACCTATCTCTAACCCTACCCCAAACCTGAACCCTAACGCTATCCTTATCCATGAATCTATTCCTATCCCTAACCCTAAACCTATGAGTATCCATGTCCCTCTCATGGCCCTAGACCTAACCCCAACCCTAGCCCCAGCCCTAGCCGTAGCCCCACCCCTAGCCCGAGTCCCAGCCCTAGTCCTAGCACTAGCTCTAGACCGAGGACGACACACGAGAAGACGCACTCTCAGAGGGTTCAGTCTGGGCAGCCTGTGGGTTGGGGGCGGAGATCTGGTTGGACACCCTGGCGTGGGGTGTGGGTGTTCCCTTTCCCAGGAGGCCTGTTATGGGCATATGGAGCTGGGCTGGGGAGAGCTCCATTTTCCCTAACCCTAAGCCTAAGCCTAACCCTAACCATATACCTATCACATCCCTAAACCGTTTCTTATAATTTTCTTTGTATAGGTCTTTTGTGGCCTTCGTTAAATTTACTACTAAATACGGGATTCTTTTGGTTGCTATTGTAAGTGGAATTTTTAATTTCTTCCTCTTGTTGCACATTGCTTGTGAATAAGAACACTACAGGTTTTTGCCTGTCGATCTTGTAGCCTGCCACTTTGCTGTATTCATTGATTAGCTCCAATAGCTTTGCTGTAGATTTTTCTGGAGTTTCTACATATAGAATCATGTCATCTGCAAACAGTGAAAGTTTTACTTCTTCCTCTCCAATTTGGATGCCTTTTATTTCTTTTTCTTTCCGGATTGCTCTAGCTGGAACTTCCAGCACAATGCTGAATAACAATGGTGGCAGTGGGCGTCCCCGTCTTGTTCCACATCTTAGAGGGAAAGCTTTCAGTCTCCCCCCATTGAGCGTGATGTTAGCTGTGGGTTTTTCATATATTGCCTTTATCGTATTGAGAAAATCCCTTCTGTTCCTATCTTTGAAGTGTTTTCATCAAGGAAGGATGCTGAATTTTGTCAAATGCCTTTTCTGCATTGATAGAGATGATCGTGTGGTCCTTTTGCTTTGATTTATTGATGTGGTGTACTACATTAATTCATTTTCTAATGTTGAACCAGCCTTGCATACCTGGAATAAAACCCACTTGGTCGTGGTGCATAATTCTTTTAATGTGCTGCTGGATTTGATTTGTGAGTATTTTGTTGAGGATTTTTGCAACTATATTCATCAAAGAGATTGTTCTATAATTTTCTTTTTCTGTAGTATCTTTGTCTGATTTTGGTATTAGGGTGATGTTGGCTTCATAGAATGAGTTGGATAATTTTCCCTCCTCTTCAATTTTTTTTGAAGGGTTTGAGCAGGATTGGTATTAGTTGCTTCTTGAATGCTTGGTAGAAGTCACATGTGAAGCCGTCTAGTCCTGGGCTTTTCTTTTTTGGGCGCTTTTTGATGACTGACTCAATCTCTTTGCTTGTGATTGGTTCGTTGAGGTCCTCTATTTCTTTATCTTGCTCCCCTCACCTTGGCCCACAGGTGAGTCCTGTGCACACAGGGCCCCTGAAAGCCCTGGGCTGGGGACTAGCAGTCCCCCAATCCAAACCTACTTTCCCTCGGAGAGATCTCGGGGTGCAAGGCACACGCAGGAGCCGGGGGACAGAGGCATAGCTACCTGCACCTGCAGTTCAGGCCCTCCACGCAGTATGGCCAAGCACCTGGCTGGGAGCTCCTCTGGGGCCTGGTCCCCAGGTCTGCGAGGCCCTCAGTCTGGACGCATCTTTCTGGAACCGACTCTTTCAGCCTCGCCCGAGCCTCCCTAGCCCAATTTCGCCCGTCCACGCACAGCTGCTCAACTCTCCGAGCACAGATGAAGCCTTGAAGTGGGAGGTGGAGTGGCCTGTGTATTAGTGAGGGTTCTCTAGGGAAACAGAATCAATGAGAGGTGTCTCTGACTATCAAATTGTAAAAGCAACTCATGCAACTGTGGGTATGCACGAGTCCAAATTCTGTAGAGCAGTCAGCAAACTGTCAACTCCAAGGAAGATGTCCAATGAACGCCTCAGGAAACGAACCGGCGACTTTGACAAACTCCTCGGGAAATGAACTGGGATCTTTGAAGAACGTGTTCGACGAACTCCTCAGGAAATGAACCTGCAACTTCGACGAACTCCTCAGGAAATGCTTCACTAGTATGACCCATTATCTTAGGCTGTCTAGGCAACTGACTGTCTTGATTAGTTTATTCTGGAGCTTGTTTTCACTCTTTTACCTAGGATTTTCTTGTTGGTTGGCTTTTTTCTCTAACCTTTGGTGTTTAGTTCATCTTATTCTAGACGTTTAGTTTAGATTCTGTTTAGTTGATCAGTTTTTCACCTCTTGTTCTTCTGTTTCTTGCCCTGCCTCTATGCAGCATTTTTGTGAGGTGATCTCCTCAGATATGGCCAGCCCCAGTCAGGGTTTCCTAATCCAGAGAGGGCCAGGTCTCGGGAGGAGGGTATGGGCTTTTCTTGAAAATGAGACCCTCCTGTGCGGCCTTTAGACTCCGTGCTTCTCCTATGCTGTCCAGCATGTGGCACTTGCCAGCCCGCAGTACGACCACCAGTGTAAGGATGCGGGAGCCTTGCAAGTCAGATCCCTTCCCCCATCCCATAGGTTTTCCAGATTGAAGCCTCTCCAAAATTGTCTTCTCACGTGCTATGTCTAGGCCTAGGGCTATGTCTGGGGCTAGGTCTAGGGCTGTGGCTAGGGCAATGTTAGGAGTAGATATAGATTAAGGATTGGGATAGGGCTAGGGTTAGGGTTAGGGAAAATGGACCTTTCCCCAGCCCAGCCTCATATGCCTCCTGGGAAAGGGAAAACCCACACCCCACTCCAGGGTGTCCAACCAGATCTCCGTCCCCAACCCACAGGCTGCCCAGACTGAAGCCTCTGGGAGTGCGTCTTCTCGTGTGTTGTCCCAGGTCTAGAGCTAGTGCTAGGACTAGGGCTGGGACTAGGGCTAGGGGTGGGGCTATGGCTGAGGCTAGGGCTAGGGTTGGGGTAGGTCTAGGGCCATGAGAGGGACATGGATACTCATCGGGTTAGGGATAGGAATAGATTCATGGATAAGGGTTAGGATTAGGGATAGGCCTACAATGAGAGATAGGGTTATGTATAGGGATGAGGTTTTCGCTAGGGTTAGGGTTAGGGTTAGAGTTAGGGTTAGGGATAGAGATAGGGTTACCAATAGTGTGCGGCTTAGGTTTAGGTTTAGGGTTATGGTTAGAGGTTAGGGTTAGGGTTAGGGTTAGGGTTAGTGCTAGGGTGCATTTTAGGTATATGATAGGTTACGGATAAGGTTAGGTTTAGGGTTATGGATAGGAATAAAGTTAGGATTAGGGTTTGGTTTAGGGTTAAGGTTAGGGATAGAGATACACATAATGGTACTGTTAGGGAAACAGTTTAGGTTAGTGCTAGGGTTAACCCCAACCCTAATCCTCATCTTATCCCCATCCATAAACCTAACTCAATCCCTATCCCTAATCCTAACCCTAACCCCAACACTAATCTTAACCCTAACCCTATCCATATCCCTACAATATCCCTAACCCTGATCCTAACCCTCACCCTAACCCTAAACCTATCCCTAACCCTCTCCTTTCCCTATCCCTAACCCTCACCCTATGCATATACCTATCATATCCCTAACCCTAACCCTATCCCTATCCATAAATGTTTCTCAATCCCTATCCCCATGCCTAAACCTAACTCGAACCCTAAACCTATCCATATCCGTATAATATTCCTAACCTAAACCCTAACCCTAACCGTAATCCCTATCTCTATCCCCATTCTTAACCATAACCCTAAACCGAAGCTTCACCCTATCTGTTAACATATCCCTATCCCTAACCCTAACCCCAACCATATCCCTATCCATAACCCTATCCCTGTCTCTAACTCTGACCCTTACCATAAACCTATACCTGACCTAACCACAACCCAATCCCTACCCTTAATCCGAAACCTCACCCTACAGCTCTCCCTGTCCATAACCCTATGTCTATCTATATCCCCATCCCTAATCTCTAACCCTAACCCTACCATATCCCTATCCTATCCCTAACCCTAACACTTACCCTAACCCTGTCCCTATCCATAAACCTATCTCAATCCCTATCCCTATCCCTAAACCTAACCCTATCCATATCCCTATCATACCCCTAACCCTAATCATAACCCTTAAACAACCCTAGCCCTATCCCTAACCCTAACCCTAATGCTATTGCACTTCATAAAACTATCTCTGTCCCTTTCCCTATCCCTAATCCTAAATCTAACCCTTACTCTAACCCTAAATCTATCCATATACCTATCATAACCCTTAAACTAATGCTATCCCTATCCCAAACCCTTCCCAGATCCATAACCTATCTCTATCCATAAGCCTATACCTAATCCTAGCACTAACACTAACCCTAACCCTAAGCCTATCCCTACCCCGATCCCTATCCCTAACTCTTTCTATAAACCTATCCCTATCCCTAAACCTAATCCTATCTCTAAACCTAACCCTAATCCTAACCCTATTCAATTCCCTGTCTCTATCGCTAACCCTAACCCTAACCCTAAACCTAACCCTAAACCAAACCAGAAACCAAACCCAAACCCTATCAATATCCCTGTCATTTCCCTAATCCTAACCCTAACCCTAACAATAAACCTAAAACAAATCCTGACCCTAAACCTATCTCTAACCCTACCCCAAACCTGAACCCTAACGCTATCCTTATCCATGAATCTATTCCTATCCCTAACCCTAAACCTATGAGTATCCATGTCCCTCTCATGGCCCTAGACCTAACCCTAACCCTAGCCCTAGCCCTAGCCGTAGCCCCACCCCTAGCCCGAGTCCCAGCCCTAGTCCTAGCACTAGCTCTAGACCGAGGACGACACACGAGAAGACGCACTCTCAGAGGGTTCAGTCTGGGCAGCCTGTGGGTTGGGGGCGGAGATCTGGTTGGACACCCTGGCGTGGGGTGTGGGTGTTCCCTTTCCCAGGAGGCCTGTTATGGGCATATGGAGCTGGGCTGGGGAAAGCTCCATTTTCCCTAACCCTAAGCCTAAGCCTAACCCTATCCATATACCTATCACATCCCTAAACCTAACCTTTAGCCTAAATCTATCAGTATCCATAACCATAACCATAATCCATAAAAGGGAAACCTGGGTAAGATCTGGCGAAATCACCCGGTCTTGCTAGCCTGTGGGGGTTCACCTACATCTCTTTTTCATGGGCATAGCAACTATTAATGTTTTACAATTTTCTGCTCTTGCACCTTCACCCACACCTGAATAATAATGTATTTCCCACTTAATAACTTATTGGGAGCACAAAGCAACCCTGCTACAGACAGGGAGGATTGGAGGAGGCAGCTCATGTTTACAGAGCTGGTAAGTGCAGAGCTTATATTTTGACACCTCTCATTTGATGGACTTTCCCCCCTTCACCAATGCCCTCTTCTCTTAGTTATTTCCATCTTAACTTAGACATCAATTCCTAAAGCAGAATTCTCGAGTCTGCCCTCACTAGGCCAAAATCCCCCATCATAGAGTTTCTTAACAGTGTCTATCCTTGAAGCAGCTATTCCACTCTATACACAATATTGAAGACATGTGGAGAACATGTCCCCTAAACTTTACATCACTGGCAGGTGCCACATAGTCAACACAGAATGTGTTTAAGGAAATGAAGATGGCCTGGCTTTGGTCTGCAGAAAAGCCTTGCCACTCCTCCTGACCACCTGGTCCAAGAGACCTTCCAGAAAGGAAACAGAGTCCAAATGTAGCACCCGGAGATGCTGCAGACAGAAGAACTTGGAGGTGAACTGGCCAACATACTGCTCGTCCTTCGCTGGAGAAACATCAGAAGAAACGTGGATGTGGGAGAGCAGGAGCCTGTGCAGGCTGACCATGACCCAGGTGAGGAGCAAACCATCCCAGGGTGATTGACTCCAGCTGCACCATCTTCAAGATTTTCCTAATATTTTGGATTGGTATGGCAAAAATCTTGAGTGTCTTACAGCACAGTTGTAGTAAATCTTTCCTCTGCTTGACCACCTTAATGAGGTAGATGAGGAATTAATCAGGGATGCCCTCCCTGAGGCAAAGGTCAAGAAGCACCTCCAGTGGAGCTGAGGGCTGCTTCTCCTTCCCCTCCTGGAACCCTCCAGTGTTTACCTCTTAATCATGGGATTGGCTGCCCCTGGCTCCATCAATAAGAATGCACAGGTTGCAGATCCAGACCGAACATTCCAGAAGTCCTGATGAGCACGCTTCCATAAATCCAGCACGTATAGTTTCCATCTCCTGTGAGACAAATGGGATTGGCTAAGACACTTCGAGATCAACACAGAAGAAGACTAATAGGGTCAGGATATAGGCTAAGACAGCCAGACAGCAGCTCTTCCACTTCCTGCTTCTCTCTGGGATTCTTCCACATCCCCACTTTGAAAACCTTTAAGTACCCCTGGGAGAAGGAGAGTGCATGTTCCTTCTGTGACTCCTTCATTTTAATTTGCTTCCATTTCCAGAAGCCCTTTCCCTAAGTGAGGCTTGCGATGGATCCAGGCCTCCCCAAACTTCCACATGGCACCCTCAGAGTCTCTGGCCCAGCCTTTGGCCCTCCCTGATTCTCCCTGACCCCACCTGTTTTTTGCTCTGACTCCCCTGGCCCTACTAGGTGACCTAGATCACCCTCATCTTGGGTGAACCTTCTGGGCATCGATCCCATCAAGCACAGTATGTAAGGTCTCCTGGTGAAGCCACCGTTGCTTCACTGTCCCCTCACTAGGGCCCCCAGTGGGAGGCAGATGAAGGGCCAGGCCTGCACCACGGCCTTCAGTGCCTCACAGTGTCTCCCGGTGGAGGCTGCCATGAACAGTCGCAGGAAGAGCTCCGTAGGCAGCTCCTCCAGTGCTGTGACGGCCAAGGCCTTATCCCTCAGCAGGCTCTGACTGGCCAGTTCCAGAAGCCTGGGTGGGGCCTGGCTGCTCATCCTGATGAATCTGCTTTGAAAGGAATTCTAGGGAAACATCCATGGAACAAGGTGTCCTTCACAGGCCAAACACAAACAACCCGTCTTCCCCTCCATTCACAGAGGAACCAACTCAGGGCTGAAGTTACTGCTCTGGCAATGGGGGCAGGGAGTGGTGTCCTCAGTTTACCCCACTGACATTCTGCACTCCAAAAAGTAAAGTGTCTCACTAAGCACCGAGGAGACAGGAAGACTACCACTGGCCCCATCCCACTATCCCAGTCATAAGTGAGTCCAGATTAGTCTCCATCTGGACCCACCCTTTAGAGGAAAAGTTTCTGACAATCACTCAAGGGGCTAAAACAATGGGAATGGGATGGAAGGATCATTTGGATCAGCATAGCCTACACTCTGTATGTTCCAACAAATAACCAGGCTGGGAAGGATTAAGGGAGAGCCAGAAAATGGATGCCATTATTTTTCATTTAAAAAATTGGAAAGAGGAATCAGAAGTGGTGTAACAATTACATAGCCCCTGATCATCAGAGATGCCGACACTGGGTTTCAGATGCACATTTCAATGCCTATTTAGTTAACATATATTAGGATCACCGTTTTGGAACGGAGTTAAGGAGAATAAATATTTCACATCCAAAATAAAGGCGTCACTCTTGAAAATATCCTGTGGAAAATTTCTTAAGCTTTTTAAAGGAGGCCAAACTAACAAAATCACAAAGTCATAAATGACAAGAACTATAATTTCTGGGCACAAAACTGAATACTGAAAATGTCAGTAAATAAAATCCCAAACAGTAAGCTGTTATACATTTCATAATCTCTTCTTGGTTAATAAATAAGTATTTTAAACATTCATAAGGTGACATAAGTCCAAACACAAATCAAAATATTTGGGATGAAGTAAAAACAAAACTGCATTTATAAGCCAAAGCAAAGCCTGAACTCTGTTCACCTGCAAAGAAGAAAAAGGAAAACCGGGCAATCGCGGCCTGCACCCCTGCGGAGACTCTGGCTGAGGGTGGCAAGATGGTGGTGTCCTCAGACTGAGGTCCTGACTCACCAGCTCGAGGCACCGCTGGCAGAGCTGTCTGCTCTGACCTCACAGAGGACCACAGCGATGATGACAGCACACAGGACCCAGGTCCCTCCTCTGCTCCTGGAAGCTTTCACAGTCCTCTCTGTTCACACCTCCCTCTTTAGGCTCCTAGCTTCCAACTGAAAAGCAATATTGTACATTCCTGAATCTCCAACCTGATTGCTGGGGTCTTTGGCTTATCCAGATTAACTAATATGATTCAGTGACAGACTGAATCACTCATTAAGCTAGGGTGAAAGTCAGGGTCTCATTGATTTACTCAGCAAAAAGGATACCCCCAAATCTGGAAGACTAATTGTTGGGGACTATTTGGGTCTGTCAAAATGGCCAAAATGCTCCAGAGTGAAAACAGCTTCAAGGAAACAGTGTGTCACCCTCAAAGAAACCAGAATTAAAACCAACCAACAAACAAAAACCTCCATTTTATATCAAAGCAAAATGTGAAAAATAGGGAAAACTGTGTGTGTGTGTGTGTGTGCGCGCGTGTGGAGGGGTGTATGGAAACTCTACTTACTGAATAATTTTTCTGTAAACTTACAACTGCTCCAAAAAGTAAAGTCCATCAAGAACCGTAATGAAAATATCTCTGTGTATCAAATTATCACTTCTACTTTATGTTGCCATCATGTGCTCATTCAGGGAGGAACAGAGTTCATACATAGAAAAATGAAAAAAATCATAAAACTAGAATTTGTTTAGTATACTGTCATTTAAAACACTGAAAATTAATGTGTTTTATTTCTTTGTCAAAAACGTTATGGAGAGTAATGCTTGCTGCTGTGTATTTGACGTTTAACTTTTGTTATGGAGCACACATCCTTTCCTTGCTTGGATGAACTGTCACGCTCCTTTCCAAATTTGCATCAGCTTCCAACATTTTATCCGTTGCCCTTTTATGTTGTGCAGTATTTCTGAGAGTACTTTTAATGTGATGTTTTGGCAGCATCACTTCATCTGGGACATCTTCGTCCTTTTCTTCACAACCACTTTCCTCATTTGTGCTTCTACGTGAGATGGGGAATGTGAGCCTGAGACGGAAGGGGCAGGACCCTGTACTATGAAGATGGGGTAAAAAAAAGTTCCTCTACGTGGCAGAGCCTAAAAACAACCACAGCATTTCAGCTTCCTCCCCCAAGCTGTGGGCAGCGGACAGTGGGCTTAGACAGACCTTTCCCTTCCAGCTACAGTAACTGAGGCTCTGCATGAGGAGTCAGTGCACACTGAGACGCTGGGGGAGGGCGCGATGGGAACAGGGCTCCCGGGACTGGTCCAGGGCCCAGGGCTCCCTCCCAGCCTTGCACTCATGCCAGCCTGCTGCAGCTGTGCCTTGAGAAGTGCCAGAAGGGGGACATCCCACTCTCTATCTATGTATGGCACTGTGGACAGGGCCAACAATGAGAAGGGAGCCGGCAAGTGGGTGGTGTTGCCCCACAGTTGGGGGCTCACAGAGGTCTGGCTCAGCAGAGGGGACTGCAGGAGGATGGGGGTAGTACATACTTAAAGGGGAATCAGGACAGGCTGGTGCTCCCTGATACAAGGCACCTCAGCTCAGGAGCTGTCCTCCCAGTAAGTGAGGCTCAGAGGAAACAACTCCCCACCTCCACCTCCTTGCTAGAAGTAAGCAAGGATCCTACCCTGAGCAGACCTCATCAGCAGGACCTGGAACTATTCAGAACAGATGGGGCTGGAGGCTACTCCCACATGTGAGACAGCAAGAGGAGAGGAGAGCCCAGGGCTGGGGCTGCAGGAGGCAGAGCTCTGGGGTGTCTCAACCATGCCTGGGCTCTGCTCTGCTCACCTCCTCACATTCTGCAAAGGTGAAAGATGCTAAGGAGGGGAACTTCTGGGCACCCAGAGCTGATCCTCTCTTCCCTCCTGCCCAGGCTCCCTGGGGTCATGGCCCTGACCCTATCCCTCTCTGCATGTTCCCCTCCTCTCAGGGTCCTGGCCTCAGTCTGCCCTGACTCAGCCTCCCTCAGCATCTGGGGCTCTGAGACAGACAGTCACCATCTTCTGTGTAGATGAAAGCAGGAGATATAACTGCATTGTCACTGGAAGCAGCAGTGCCAATGGCAGTTATAGCTAGGTATCCTGGTGCCAGCAGCGCCCACAAACAGGCCCTAAAGACTTAACACAAGGGGTCGTTCCCAGACCTAGGGTTCCCAACTTGATTCTCTCCCTCCAAGTCGGGCCACCTGGCCTCCCGGGCCACCCCCATGATGCAGCTGCAGGACAAACCTGTGCATTCTCACTGCTCCTTTGCAAACAGCTCCTTTCCCACTGAGCTCCGAGCCCAGAAGGAAGTGAGCCCAAACCCCACCTGAGCTCACACATGATCCCCTGCCTGGCCCCCCAAACACAAGGTTGAGTCCTTGGTGTCTGATGCCCTCTGCTCTTTCATCCTGGACATGACAGTGGCTTTGGAATGGACACCCTAACACACTGCGGTTAAGAGGGAGCAGGAGAAATGCACCTGCTGCTTCTTTCCCCCGCCAGGGGCTCAGCAGGCAGACACAGCCTGTCTCCTCAGGGACATGGACGGAGGGAGTGGCAGCTTAGGGGCCATCTTACCTGAAGACGTCTTCTGCCCACTCTGGTTCAACTTGGACTGGCCTCGAGTCTTGCAAGACTTCATTTCTCAGGTCTCTTATGGTTTCAGTGTCCCGTTTCCACTGAAGTCAGAGTACAGTTACCAAGACACTCTGCAAACAAAAAGATTGTGTTTTTTCCACATCCATTTATAAAGCAACGGTCTCTTGTGAAAACCTCTGCTCTCAGGGCTGAGGTAACTGAAAACTAAGACCCAGTTCTGCCCTTTCAGTGTGTCCCTCCTCTTTGTCCTTCACTCTGAGCTCTGGGTCCTCACGGGCTGAAACAGGGACACTGTGGGTGACCCGCCCGATGCCCATCACAGGTGACTGACCGCTGCCCTCCCACCCCTTCGTGCCCTTTGTTCTCTCGTCAGGACGCACCTCCGTCCCTCCAGGAACAAGGCCTCGGGTGAATCTGCACCCTGGTCCTCCTGCCCCATGCTGCCCCCCACTTTCCAGCACGGCAAGACAGCCGGACGGCGAGGGCCAGGCCACTCGGTCTCAAGGCGGTTACCCCGTTAGCTAATGAGCTCAGTCAATCAGCACACACGTGTCACTTCAGCCACCCACAACTGCGGCTGCTCTCACCAAGCGGAAGCCGGGACCGACCCGAGGGGAGGCGTGATCCGATTCTGCCCTCACAGGAGCCTGCACTGCGATGTCCCCATTTCATAAACGGTGAGCAGAGGCCCAGGAGGGTTCCCGGTGCAGCCGGAAGTCACTCCGCGCGGGAAAGGAGGAACCGGGGTTTGAACCCACGTGGTTCTCGGCCCATCACCCTCACCGGGGCGGTCCCGTCGCTCAGGAGCTGCAGGGAGAGAACGAGGCGCCGACTCCGCGCGTCCCCGGAGCTCAGCGAGCGGGAAACACCGTCAGCGCCGTCGGCGTCGCGGGTCCGACCACACCTGGTCTCTCCTTCCCGAGGCCGCATCTCAGGGGAGCGCGGGGATCTGGGCCGGGGTCGCCCCGGGGGCGCGGAGGGGGTTTGTGACGTGGCTGGGGCGGGGGGGGGGGGGAGGGGAGGGGGGAGGGAGGAGGGAGGAGGGGGAGGAGGCGGGGCAGGAGGAGCCGGGGAGGGCGGTGCGCGCGGGGCTGAGCCGTCCTGGGGTCCCAGAAGCTCTGGGCTTGGGGGGGAGGGGCCGGGGCTGGCGCGGGGGGGGCGGGGCTGGGCGCTGAGAGGCGGGGTCGGGGTCTCCCCCATGACCCACCCGCCAACTGCGCGGCTCCGGGCTGCGGAGGGCGAGGGCGAGACGGGCCCCGCCGAGGCCGCTCCTCCCTCGGATGTGGGGGTGCCGAGCGCGCCCCTCTCCCTCCTCGGGGGTCGCCGCCCCGGGCCCGCGAGGCCTCCGCTCCGCGCCGCCCTTCGCCCCGTGTGCGCCCCGGAAGCGGCAGCCGCGCTCGGCCCCCGGCGACGCCCTCGGAGCCGCCTCTCCGGGGAACGTTTCTCCTCAGCCGCCCCCTGGACTCCCGTTCTCCGGCCGTTTCCACAGAAGCCGAAGCTCCCCCCGTGCCCCACGCGGCCTCCCGCAGCCCTGATGACTTCACCCTTCTCTGCCCTCTTTCCCGCGCCGGCAGATCCCTTCCCAGTCACCCCGCGGGGGAGACGCGGCCTCGGGAGGGGCTGCGGGGGCGGCCGAGGGGGGCACCCGGGGCGGGGCGGCTGGGGGGGCGCTGAGCCGGGAGGGGGCGGCGGGGCGGGAGCGGGTCCCCGAGCTGCGCCCCTTCGCCGTCGGGCCTCGGGTCTGCGGCCACCAGGGGCGCACAGGCTGCCCCGGGGCTGTCTGAACCGGTCTGAGTCGGGTTTGGGCACCTGCTTCTGCGGGGTCCGTCCCGGGGGTGGAGGGGGGGGTCAGGCTCTAGGACAGACGGGGAGAGCAGGATGGGTGAGGGTCCTTCCCTGGTGGAGAGAAGAGGCAGGAGTGGGGGGAAAGTGAGGGCGCCAGCCCCGTCATCCAAGCCGGGACAGGAGACTTCTTTTGGGTCTTATTGGGATCTTACTTTGGATCACTCTGGCTTGGGAAATACTCAGCGTGGTTGGACTGTGCACTGTGTTTTTGGAAAGAGATGGGAGGGAGTGTGGTCTGGTACATGTCCTGTCATTTCAAGAGACCCCAGATCTTTTACCGCAGGCCATAGGGCGGTCCTGGTGCCCCCAGAGTCACAGCAGGTTGTCAGGCTGGCTTTTCTTTGTGGACCTGCCCTGCTTTTCCCCCAGACATGTTCCTGCTTCTGAGCTGCAGAGCTTCAGTCTCCCAGCTACACAATGAATGAATGGATGGATGGATGGATGGATGGATGGAGTGAATGATTGAATACATGCATATAAATGAGGTCATTGCATTTATCCTCATTAGACCGGGGGTACGCATATAAAAACCTCCATTTTCTCACCTGGGATGGAGATACTCAGCTGCCTCCTCCCTCGTTGACTCATTCAGCATTTTTCCTTGAGTGGGTGCAGATGCAGTGCTCAAAAGAAACACACCTGCTGTGACTGGTGAGGCTTAGCTGAGAACACAGGAAAAAAAAACACATGCAAACAAACCAGGACCTTTGTTTTGAAGTAGCCAGTTGTATCTAATTCTTGAAGAAATAGGCAGCATGATATAGGAAGTGACAAAGGCAAGGGAGCTTGAGTGGGTGGCATTCTGGACATCATGACACACTGCTCAAGTTCTGACGTAAAGCCTTTGGCCAGTTTGAGAACAGGAAGAAGCCATGGAAAGGAGGGTGGAGGTGAGGGAGATGAGAGGGGCAGGGAAGGCTACAGATCATGGGGGAGAAGAGATAAGAGGGCTGGGTGTTTTGCTAAATGAAAGGAGGATCCAGTGTTATTCTCAAGTCCAGATCCATGTTTTATAGCTCACCATGGTGATGCTGGTGGGAGCCTCTGTGGAGGAGGGGAGAACCCTGAGCAGGCATGACTGTCTAGGAGAGCCACAGAGGTGGACAGACGGGGGAGGTATCATGGTGGTGTCAGGTTGCAGGAGGTTCAGGTGTGGGGCATGAGGGAAAGAGTGGCTGGAGGAAACTGAAACAAGTAGTTACCTATTGCTACATTAAAAATTACCCCAAGTAATGGATTATTGGTTGTTTTTTAATTTTATTTTTATTTTGTAGTAATGAAAATGTTCTAATATTGATTGTAGTGATGTATGCACAACTGCATGATGATACTGTGAGCCACTGATTGTATACTTTGGATGGTTTATATGGTGTGTGAATATATCTCCATAAAATTGCATTAAAAATTACCCCCAAACTTAATGGCTCTAAACAATATTTATCATTTCATATTTACTGTGGTGTAGCTGAGTGTTTCTGGTTCTAGAGCCTCTCATAAGGTTACCCTCAAAAATATTGTCTTGGGTGGCTTCAATGGGGCTGGAGGATCCTGTCACAAGATGGCTCTCTCACTTGGAAGGAGGCCTCATTTCCCCCCTGACTGCACCCAAGGATCCCAGAGACAATTTGAAGACCTAGGGGTAGCTTCCTTGACTGCTGCTCAGAGGGGCTCTGCTTGGCCATGGGATACCCATGGGAGAAAAGGTGAGGGGAACAGGTAATTTCCTGAGCTGTCCTCCTGTGGGAGCACATCTCCATGCTGGCTGGGGGGAGGCAGCCCCTATGGCTACAGGCTTTGATGAGATCAAAACTAGACATTCCTCCTATGCAAACAGCACATATTATGCAGGCTCCTGCAGGTGGAGAGATCTGAGGAGACTATACTCCCCCTTCCTAGTACTCCTCTGGCTCGTATTCCCTTACTGACTGTAGGCCCATATACTTTATGGTACTAAGTTTGTTTTCTCTCAACCTGTCTGCAAATGTACCTTGTCCTTCTCCATGGAAATTACTTTGGGTAAATAACCACTTGCCATAGAACACCTTCCCAGCATCTACAGAGCGGTCTGGGCCCTATACATCTTTGTTGTGTTCAGAGTCTCCTGGGAGCTGAGCTGTCACCTGCACAGCCCCTACCTGTCCTGGACGGAACCACCACCATTGGCTACTCATAGAGTTTAGCAAAGTATCACTCTGGTTTTGGGGTGACGGTGAAGGCTTCATTGGCAGGAGGGCTTCATATGGAGAATGATAAGCAGAGACAGAACCTACCTACAGCACGTAGGTTTCCATCCCAGTTGCTCGTCTGAAATATCTGGAATCTGGCCCAGCAACATCTGGGAGCTTTAATAACACACACTCCACCTCTGGAAATACTGATTCAGTTGGTGTGGGAGATGGCCAGGACATGGGTATCTTTACAAGGTCCTAGCCATTGCAACTCAAAATTTGTTTCACAGTTGAACCAAATGGGATCACCTGAGAGCTTGTTAGAAATTCAGGCTGTCAGGCCCAGCCCAGAATACTGTGCACTTTAACAAAATTCACAGGCAGTTCGCTTAATTTATTGAATCTGAAGAAGCAGGGCCTCAGTGACTCAAAAGCACAGTCACAAGTAGGAAGCACAGACCCAGATCCCTGGCTTTGCTTGCACCTCCCAACCTCCCTCCACATTGCAGGACATCCAGAAGCCCCTGAAAATAAGGGTGGGGTTCCTGGAAATTCTGAGGAAGAATAATTGAATTTATCTGACTAATTGAATTTTCTAGGTGTGAATTTCCTAGAGTCTGTATGTTTAACAAATGTCCCAAGTCGTTCTAATATTTGAGGAATTTTCAAAAACCAGATCTAAACATGTCGTCATCACATTTTTCTTTCTTTTCCCCTAAAGTATTTTTGCAAAGTTACATTCATCATCAAACATTTTTTGGTTGATATCCAAAATTTTTCATCGTAAGTTTAAACCCTGGAAAGGATGTCATTTCTGGCATGCTATAAATATCGACACTAAATGAATCTATTAACATAACTCTTTTAAAGGTTTCCAAAGACTATAAATAACATAGGTGCGGGATACTGATTACGTGCTTCAACCTGGCGGGCCTGGGCCGGGGGACCAGATCCACCCCTGGGGAGGGTAGTGGGTACGGGTGACAGCGCCCTCCACAGCCCCCCGGGCCTGAGAAGGTGAGGCCGGAGGCAGGCCCCAATTCCTCACCCAAAACCAACCGTTGGAGGAAGCTTGCCGGGTAAGACCGCCTCCCTCGTCTAACCACTCAACCCCTCCGTTACAATGCAACGTCCCCTACTGCCAGTGCGCATGCACCAATCATTGTGCAACACCCAACAACCAACCTCCGCGCCCTCTCAGAACCAATCCAAGCCTTTAACCTCTACAGCTACCCCGCCCTCTAAACGCCCGATATAAGCTTGTACTCTCCCCTAATAAACTCTCTTGGTTTCTTCACCCTAAAAAGAAACGTGTCCCGCCTGTTCCTTCTCGCCGCCCTCCACACCTTGCACGCCTCCGCCGGGGACCGGACCCAGTTCCCCGCCTCGCCCTCGCCTCCGGGAAAGAGCCCCCGCCGCCGGTACCTTTTGATACTTAACATCATTTTTTTAACAAAGAAAAAATACACCAATGAGCTGTTATTAAAGGTTAAAACTTTTATTCAGTTGCTTTAACTCCCTCAACTCTTGTTTCTAGTCTACTTCCCCCACAGGGTTTTATGATAATGTGACAGACTTTATGCATGAAAATCTCTTTTTAATTACCTTCTCATATCTGCCTACATAAAAACAATTTATAAATTGAAATTTAAGTTTTAAAACTAATTTCCTGGGAGCATAGGCTTAAGTGTTTTTTTTTTAATTGTTATCACTAAAATTATTAATATAGAATTGATAAAGCAATAAAAATATATTACAAGTATTGATACATAATTTTTTAATGTAAAAAAAGATAAAACTTCATTGGAAATGGAGCTTTCCTTACACTGTAAAGGAAAAAAAAAACCTTGAGAAGATTCAGGTGTGAGCCCTTATGTTAGTTTTATTACAAACTTGCTGCCAGGAAAAAGGCAAAGCCAACCAAAATCAAGGCAAGCCAAATGGAAGATTTACTCTTGGTAAGGACGTGTTTTAGAAGAATAGAAACTGTTAGTAATCATTTCACTAAATCAAAAAGGAAAATAAAGGGAAAGGTCAGTAACTC
Source organism: Choloepus didactylus (assembly GCF_015220235.1). Taxonomy (NCBI): domain Eukaryota; kingdom Metazoa; phylum Chordata; class Mammalia; order Pilosa; family Megalonychidae; genus Choloepus; species Choloepus didactylus. The sequence goes on along the minus strand of NC_051317.1, from coordinate 24,847,413 downwards.
CACTGAGAGTCATCTGCAGGAAGAATTTACTAATTATGAAAAATAAATTTTGACCTTTTGTGTTTCCTTCACAATCAATCAAAACAGGACAGAAAAATCCCCGGCCCCCCCGCCCCCGGCCGTGCCCACCGCGGCTCCCCGCGCCCTCCCCCGCCGCCCGCACTCGCTGCTCCCCCGCTCCAGGCGCCCTGAGCACACCGGGGCCGCCCAGAGAGACCCGGCAACGCGGGGAAACGGCTGCCTCGGGCACGGGCGGCGGCGCCCACGGCGAGAATCTGCAGCAGCAGCAGCAGCACGGACACTGCTCGGGGGCAGCGCCCACCCAGGACACTGAGCCGTCACCGCTCGCTCCGCTGCTGACACCTGCAGCAAGATCGGCCGCCATCGCCAGGTGAGGACGGGAGAAGGCCGGGGCTGCAGCCAGCGGGGCATCCAAGGTGGATGGTGGTGACGGGAGCACAGCATTGTGCATATAATTAACACCTCTGCAGATTTCAAAGTGGGCAAATGGGAAATTTTATATTACATATATGGCATCACAATAAAATAATAAACAAAGCAAAACAAAAAGCATCGACCTGTGCAACAAAGTGAACTCTAATGTAAACCATGGATTTAGCTAATAATTATAATAATATGGTTTATCAATTGTAACAAATACAGTACAATGCAAAATATTAATAACCGGGGAAAACTGCATGTGTGAGGAGGGTATAAGGAAACTGTGCTCTGCATGATTTTTCTGTAAACCTACAAATGCTCTGAAAAAAAAAAATGTATTAAAACTGAGCTACAACCGGTGATGAGATGAAGGAGCCACTCTGAGACGTTTCTGGCTGTTTCTGGGTGCTAAATGTCACCTTGACCACTTTCAACAAGCATCGTTTCCACCACCTTCCAAAGCTGACACTTCCTGGAATCTTCTCACCAGGATGCTGCTTTTGGAAGTAAGGAGGAGTGAATAGCAGCTTTGGAGAACAGGCACACCTGTTTGCTGCCTGAATCACAAGCAAGTAAGGAGTTTCGGGTTGCAGGTCAAGACTGTACAGTTCCTCTCCCAAGAGTTGGACCCCACGATTGCAGAGAGTGACAACATCAGATGGGAGCCATCCCTCTTCTTGTCTCCAAGTTCACCGGCATCGCACAGCACACACCTCAGTGAGTCACAAATAACTGAGGGACCTGGCTGATTTCCCAGTCTGAATGCTCCGATCCACTGTCAGGCTTTCCATCCTTTCGCTGAATCTATTTCTAAATCTATCCAGATATGTTTTGTTTGTTTAACAAATGTTCTTGAATGCCAGCTATATTCTAGGTACTTGGGATATGTTAGTGAATGAAACAGACAAAAAATTGCTCTCTTCATAGGGCTTAAGTTCTATGAAGAGAGGCAAACAATAAATATAAATCACTAGTAATTAATTAAAAAAATAGATTGGAGTGATGTATGCACAACTATATGATGGTACTGTGAACAGTTGATTGTACAGCATGGATGATTGTGAATATATATCTCAATAAAACTGAATTTAAAAAAAAGGATGAATGTGGACCCATATATTGCATCATATACAAAAATTAATTCCAAATACATCAAAGACCCAAATATCTAATACCATAAAATTCTTACAAGAAAATGTAGAGAACTATCTTCAGGACTTTAAAGTAAGCAATGATCTTTATATTTTACACCAAAGAAACAAATAACTAAAGAAAAATACAGATATAATGGACTTCATCAAAATTAAAAACTTTTGATAATCAAAGGGCATTACCAATGAAGTGAAAAGAAAATCTACCAAATGAAAGAAAATATTTTAAAAAAAGTATCTCTGATATTACTACAATATGCAGAATATATATAGAATCTCTAAAACTAAATAACAAAAAGACAAACATCCAAATTTTAAAATGGGCACAAGACTTGAATAGACGTTTCTTGAAAAAAAAAAAGACATACAAAGGACCAATTAGCATGTGAAAAGATGCTCAGCATCATTAGCCATTAGAGAAATTCAAATCAAAACTGCAATGAGACACTCACTAGACGGCTGTTATCAACAAATCAGAAAATAACAAGTGTAGGTGAGAATGTTGAGAAGTAGGAACCCTCATACATTGTTGGTGAGAATGTAAAATGACTCAGTTGGAAAGTTAAATGTAGAATTGCCATATGAGCTGCCAATTCCTCTCCTACCCATATACACCAAGGAATTGAAAGCAGGGACTGAAACAGATATTTGTACACCAGTATTCATGACATCATTGGACACAATAGCCAAAAGGTGGAATTAACCCACAGTCCATCAACACATGAACGGATAAGCAAAAATACAGTGTATCTATACAATAGAATGTTATTCAGAAAAGTGCCAGCACATGCCAAAAGAAGGATGAAACTTGAAGACATGAAGTTGAGTAAAATAAGCCAGACACAAAAGGCCAAATATTGTGTGACTGCTATTACATGAAATACATAGAATAAACAAATTTATGGAGACAAGAAGCAGGAAAACAGTTACCAGGGTGCTTGAGGAGAAGGAATTATTGCCAAATGGGCATGAGTTCTGGTTTGGGGTGATGAAAATAGTCCAGAAATAGACAGTGGTCAATGTCACACAAAATTGTCAATTTACTTAATGTCACAGTATTGCCCACTCAACATGGTTAAAATCATTTTTATTTTATGTATATTTTTCCATAATTGAAAAAAAAATTAAAAATCAACCAAGAAAATAACAACATTAATAGAATGAAGGACAAAAACCACATGATCATCTCAATTGACTCAGAAAATTTTTTAATTCCCATGCTCATTTCTGATAAAATCATTCAGAAAGCTAAGAATAGAACACTTCCTCAATGATGAAAGACTGAAATATTTCCCCCTAAGTTAAGGAACAAGACTTCACAAAAAAAAACCAAAAAAAAAAAAAAAAAAAAAATCTTTTGTGCATAAAAGGACCTTCTCAAGAAAGTAAAAAAAAATAAAATAAAAACCCTAATATATTGGGAAAAATACTTGTAAATCATATGTATGATAAAAGTTTAATATCCAGAATAGAGAACTACTAAAACAACAGAGACAAATATGCCAATTCAAAAACAGGAATGCAATTGAATAGACATTTCTCCAAAAAAGATAAACCAATGACAAATAATCACATGAAAATTTGCTAGACATAATTAGACAGTTATTGCATTGGCTAATTACACATTAGAGAAACACAAATAAAAAGGAAGATACCACTCTTCAAAAAATGGAAAATAAGTCCAAATAAGTTTCTGTTACCCAAGAGGATGTCAAGTAACAGAAACCCCCATACATTCCTGGTGGGAATATAAAACAGTGAAGAAACTGGAACCCACTTAGGCAATAACTCAATTAGTGTAACATAGAGTGACCATATGATTTAGCAATTCCACTCCTACTTGCATACTGAAAAGAAGTGAAAACAGATATACAAACAAAAACTTTACACAAATTGTCTTAGCAACATTTAGCATTATTTTAAATAGCCAAAATGGAGGTTTTATATAGCCATTTAGCATTATTTTAAATAGCCAAAGGTGGAAGCAATTAAAATGTCCATCAAATGATAAATGAAACAAAATGGTATATACCTACAAAGGAATAGTATTCAGCTATAAAAAAGGAATGGCGTTCTGGTACAAGATGAAACATAGATGAATCTTGAAAACATTATGCTTAGTGAAAAAAGTAAGAGAAAAAAGTATGGCATAGTTGCACTTATACGAATTATGTAGAATAAGAAACTACACGGAGACAGAAAGTAGATTACCGGCTATCAGCGGCTTGGGGTTGGTGGTAGAGTGTGAACGAAGGGGAGCACAACTCCGTCCTCAGTGTCCATGCAAAAAGAAAGTATTATTCTACTCATTTCTACAGGTCTTTATAGTATACAAGGTAGTCTCCTAGGTGACTGTCCGCAGGTATTTCAGGGAGGGGTACATTCTCTCCAAAGCCATGAGGTGTATTTATATATCTTTAGTCTTAAGGGACAATTTCTTTGGGAGCTAGACAGGAAACAGCAGGGGCAGGGGGCAGGAGGCAGGAGACAGGAGCACAGAAGGAGCCCAGCAAGAGCTCAGAGATTATTCCCTCATCTAAATTGCTGTCTGCTTTCAGACGTGCAAGGCTTTTGGCCTTTCCCTAGCTTCAGTGTCCGCCTTCAGACATCTGTAGCTTTGGGGAGGCCCTGCTCTGTAGTTTGTTAAGCCAGGGGGCCTTCTGTGTCTCCACAGTGGAGAGTCACTGGTAACTGAGGAGAGTTTCTGTTTTGTGTGATGAAAAAGCTTTGGTGATGGAAGGAGGTGATAATTGCACAACATTCTAAATGAAAACAAGATCAATGAACTGTACACCTGCAAACAGTTAAAATGGAGAAAAAGAAGACAAGGGAAATGATGAGAAGGGGTTTTCCTTGGCTCTTAATGAGCCCCCAGGTGCTCAATTGTGACTGTTTATTCAAGGAGTTACCTGAAGTGGAATCTGCTGACACGTGTTACAAGTGATGGTGCTAAAAACATGTGTAAGGCAGGAAAAAGCTTTAGACAAATTGTGCAGCTAGTGAAAATGTAAGGCATTTAAAGCCTATGGTATTTTATTATATTATTCATCAGGAAGTATTTATGGGAAATGTTTGAATCTCTCATGTTTAAAGAACCGGTAGGGTCAATGTACACTTTAATTTGCTCTGGTGCACACAACCAGCATTGACAGAGGCACATTTGCAATCAATTTTGAAGACAGGGAGCTCTTACTTAGATGCTCAATTAAGTGAAATGGTGGTATCCATTCTTCTCATTATAAGACATGTGTTTCAAAATATAATTAACAGTACTGAATTATATATGAAAATGTGGTTAAAAACTACAGGACTGTAAAACACAGTGAACTCTATTGTAAATGCTGGACTATAGTTAATAATACAATTATAAAAATGTTCTTTCATGAATAAAATATACCACAATAATGCAAGGTGTTAGTAATAGGGTGGTATATGGTAACTCCATTTTTTATACATTTTATGGATTCTATTTATGTAAACCTACAACTTCTCTAAAAAATTTTTAAAAATTAAATATATTTAAAAATGTAAAGGTGTTCAAAATACATTATAAAGGAGAAATTCTGACTTATAAAACTATGCATCACCCATTTACTAAATACCAACTTTATTCTAGATGATCAGATTATAACAGAGGTGATAAAGCAAAGAAAACTCTCTGATTTCCTGGAGCTTATGTTCTAGTATTAATAAACAAATTACCTAAGTAAATAATATAGTTTATTGGAAGGTAATGAGTCCTACGGGAAAAAGTGAACAGGGAAGCAGGATGGGGGGGGGGGGCTGGAACTGTAAATACTGTAACGTTTAAATAAAGAAGGACAACGGGTCCTTGGCGTCCAGTGCAAGCGTGAACCCGACGGTCTACCGTGTGCAAAGGCCCAGGAGCTCACTTAGGTCTGAACAGGATCGCTCTGCTCTGGCCATGAAGGCGGAGCTCGCGCAGGAGGTCCCGGCCACAGCTGAGCTTCCCCTGGTGATGGGCAGAGAGGGTCTGCGTTCTGGGTATTTGAAGGTGGGGAGTGGGGTGTCTGGGAAGGAGCACCCGAGGCAGGGGTGTTGGGGATGGAGCTGCGGTTGCTGACGCGGGAGGCGGCGGGACCCACCTAGAGGCTGGCGCCGTGCATCAGGACAGGTGTGGCAGGTGACAGGTGTGGCAGGTGAAGTGGTGGCAGGTGACGTGGCGGCAGCTCCGTCCTCCTCCTCCATCCCTCCCGCAGTCAGGGCAGAGAGCAGCACGGGGGCGGCTTCCCCTCGCCCCCGGCCCCACCTACCTGGCGGCCCTGCAGCCTCACCCCACCTGGAGCTCACTGTTCTTGGCAGCCGCCCCTCCCTCAAAGCACCAACAGACACTAATCACTGGCTTCCAGCAGCCCCCCCCCCGAGGCAGGACACCTGGGCTCCTCATTGGCCCACGCGGCCGGCTCCTGGCGCAAGGGGCTCCCTGCGCTTATGCACAGGTGCAGGCCTGGCCCTGGGAGTGGGGTGCGGATGCTCAACCCTGCAGGAGTCCAGGCCTGGGCAGGTGAAGACGGGGCGCTGCCTCTGAGGCGGTATATGGATTCCAGGCAGGTCTCGCCCAGGTGCTGCAGGACCCCCTGCTCTGCATGTACCCACTCAGGTGGGTGGAAGGTTCTTCCCCCGCCGGAGAGCCTCGCGAGCGCCGACCTCCCGGTCCAGGTGCTGATGGGGCCGCTGGGCCCGAGGCCTGAGGAAGGTGCCTCCAAGCACTATCTCCGCCCTGACAACCCACCTACCTGCTCAGTTCAGGTCCACCCGGCCCCTTCCATGTTCAAAGCAGGTTCATGGAGACCCCAGGAGCTGAAGGAGCCTGTGAAAATACTTTCAGAAGGGCCCTGAGACCACGGGATCCCGGCAGGGCCGTCTGCTGATCAGGAGGCACCGCACCAAGGCCTCCCTGCAGGTGCTGGGGTGCGGGATCTGAGGGTCCTCCGCAGGTTTCAGAGGCGGGGCCAGGAAAGGCCTCCCCAGCCTCTCCCGTTAGCAGTGTCTAGTCCAGGCCACGGAGTGGGATTTTGAAAACTATCCAGAGGCTCATCCTCTGAGCGGTCCCCGGGATTCCCCCCGAGCAACACGGGGCATCTTCCCTGAGCCTCCCGGGCGGGCTGGTACCTGAGGGGACTTGAGAAATCCTCAGGATGTTCCCACACCAAGAAGCACTACAGGATCCAGACCAGACCTGCGGGCCTGGGGGACCCCAGATCTCCTGCTCCAAGTCGGACTCCTGCGGTTTCCATCGATGTGGACACAAGAAGGTTTTGTGATGCATCATCATCATCCTCGCAGTAGCCTCGACTGTCACCCTGTCTCCCTCGCAAATGAACCCTCCACCTCTACCTCCCCTAACCCTCGCCCTAACTCAAGGCGGGGCCACTGGATTGGGAACAAGCAGACCCTGTCCCACACACGCCAGGGGACGGGGCCTCCCTCAGGTGGGACGTGGGGCGGGTCCCCGGGCAGATGCACCAGGTGTCACCAGGCGGCGCCGGAACCAGCGGGCAGAGAGGCCCCGGGGGCTGCGCTCCCCTCCCAGGGCGGGCAGGGCCCAGTGGACGCCCGTGCTGTCCGGCTCTTACCCGCTCAACGCGCAGCTCACAGGCGGCCACCAGATGCCAGACGCTGGGCCCGGGCTGGGCAGACATCGCGGATGAACCAGACAGCAGGGCCTGGCCTCGCAGAGCTTCAGTTCTCGAGGGGACGGGGGTGCTGGGCTTCTCTGCTCAGAGTTTGCATTATTTTTGCAGCTGTCTTGTAGGTTTGAAATTATTTCAAACTAAAAAGTTTATAAAAAAAATTCCAGAGAGCTGAGGCAGCCAGGGAGAGAGAAGAAGGGGCAGAGCGGGGCCTGGGGCAGAGCGGGCCTCCCGGAGATGGGGTCCCACCCAGCAAAGACCCAGCCAAGGAAGTGAGGGGGGCCGGCGGAGGCCCAGGGCAAGAGCGCCCCGAGCCGGGAGAAAGGCGCCCCGAGGCCGGGCTGCGGTGAGAGGGCGGGGGCGGGAGGGGGCGGGAGGGGGGGCTGGGGGTGGGAGGGGGAGGGCTGGGGGTGGAGGGGGCGGGAGGGGGGCCAGAGGGGCGGGGCCTCGGCCTCAGCACCTGGAGCCGCACTGAAGCGTTGTGGCCTCCGAGCAAAATAGCTCCCAACAGCGAGCCCCATCCCGGGGCCGGGCACAGAAGCAGCACACGAGGAACCCGGAGGCGTGGACCCCTGAACGCCAGCCTCGGCTGTGGCATAAACGTGGCCCTCTGACCTCTAACCCCTCTGTGCCTCGGTTTCCTCCCAGGTAAAATGTGCACGGCACTCGGACCGGTGGGGCATGCAGAAAGGGGTGGTGCCCGCTTCCCGGCGGCTCTCTGCAGCTGCTGAGCCCTCGTGCCACCCACCAGCCTATTTCTGTTTCTAGATGCGGGTCACACGGCCCTGCCCAGGCGCTCTCTGCTCTCCCAGACCCTCCCCTCACACTCGCTGCCACCACACCGAGCTAGAAAGAGATTTTACCACGGAAATGTGCCCTGAGTGGTGCCACCGGCTCTGGATTATTCCTTCTGTAATTGAGTGTAGCCTGTGAATTATTTCCCTGGGGCAGCCTGGGGGCCTCCCAGATGCCCAGGAGGGATCGTGTCACAGGTCTCCAAAGGAAGCAGGAACGGGACAGGCCCTGACATCCGCAGCCTGAGCCAGACCCCGGTGACAGCCCCCCTCATGGCCCGCCATCCTGTGAAGCCGCCGAGCCCACTTTTGGATCCAGCGCTCGTCTGAACCCTATGACCATCCTGAGATGTAGTCCCAGTGTTCACCCATCTCATCACTGGGGAGGCTGGGCTCAGAGGGGGCAGAAACCAGCCCAGGGCTGCACAGCTCATCAGGAGTCAGACCCGGGCCCCGCTGCAGGGCTTTCCTGCCTGCACCCAGCCCAGTGACCACCCCAGAGGCCCTGGCCAGGGGCTTTGCTGCCAGCAAGCACCCCGACCCCAGCACGATGATGTCATCACAGGTCAGGCGGCCTCTGAAAACGCCACTATCCTCTCAGGGGATGAGAGCATGAGGGCAAGCAGCATTTGCAGGCTCCTCACAACGTTAAATATGAAATTCCCGAGTGACCCAGCAGTCCCGACCCTATGTCTGCACCCAACAGAACTGACAGCAGGGACTTGGGCACCTGAAACCCAGCATTCACTTAGGCTATTCATGGGAGCAAGAGGTGGGGACGGCCCAGGTGTCCATCGACAGGTGAATGGATCAACCAAATGTGGTCTATGCGCACAATGGAATAGTACTCAGCCATGAAAAAGAATAAATAAACCGAAAAAAAAAAAAGAATGAAGTTCTGATACATCCTACAACATGGATGATCCTTGAAGATATTATACTAACTGAAATAAGTCAGACGCTAAAAGACAAATGTTACATGACTCCACTTGTATAGAAATATATAGAATATGCAAGTCCATAAAGACAGGAAGTAGATGAGAAGTTACCAGGGGCTGGGGGTGTGTGGGATGGAGGGGAAGCTGGTGCTTAATGGGACAGAGTTTCTGTTTCGGGGATGAAAAGTTTTGGCCGTGGATGGTGGTGATGGCTGCACAACATTGTGAATGTGATTAATGCCACTGAAATGTGCACTTAAAAAATGGTTAAAATGGCAAACGTTATGTTACATATATTACCACAATAAAATGTTTTTCCAGGGTTGGGGGACAGGGAGCAATAGCATCTTAGAATGATTGTGAAAATAGTTCGACCTCATGGGTCCGCTGCAAGATTTTCAGGGTGCCCCTCCAGGGGTCCCTGGACCACACTACACTGTTTCCTCGGAAGCCTCACCCCCTGTGACGACTGCTATCGCACCCCCAAGAGCAGTGACAGGCGCCCCTGTGCTCAGAGCCGGCACGTATGAAACATCTCGGCTGGCCCGATGCCCAGAGAGCTTGGAAGGCGCGGCCACCTTGGTGGTGGACGGGCACAGGAGCTGGCAGGCGGCCAGGGACATGCGAGGCCAGGTCTGGAAGCAGCCGTTCTTGGCGTGTCACCTGGCTCCGCTCTGCTCCCGGCCGTCTGATCCAACACCCCCCAGGTGCTGCCGGGAAGGTGTCAGCCTCTACCTCCAGCTGACGTGAAGTGACAGATGCCCTCCAGCACGGAGGGGGCCTCATCCCAGCAGCCGGAGGCTTCAGAGCAAAAAACCTGAATTCTGGAGATGAACACATCCTGCCCCAAGACGGCCACGTCCCCAACGATTGCCTGAGCTAATTCCTTAAAACAAAATAAATCTCTCTACACACACCCACACACACCGTACCTGCTCTCTCCCTGGAGAACACTGAGTGATGCCCCGTGTGTCAGAGGGGAAACCGAGGCCCAGAGATGTTGAATTCTCACAGCTAGGAAGGAGAGGGCTGGGTGTCAAAGCCGTGCCTCGCCCCGGAACCGAACTCCTAACAGGCCAGCGGGCCTCCGGGCCGAGGACGTCTCCCTGGAACCCGCCGCGGAGGCCCCTCCGGAAGCAGCGATGCTTCGGCCCCACTGTCAGTGCTCGGGATTCCGGCCAAACTTCCGAGCCAGCTTCTGCTTTCTCGGGGCGCTCTCTCTCGGCCCACAAACTGGGGGTGGGCCGGCCCTTACTCAGGCCACTTCCTCCGCCGGGGGTCGCGGGCCGGCGCCACGGTGGCCTGATGGGCCCGCTGGTCCGGGTCGGGCTGCCCCAGACGGCCTCCCCGGGCGCTTGGCCTCCCCGCGGGCGGCTGCCCCAGGCTGCGGACCCAGGGCGAGCTCTGAAAACACCCGCAGGCCGCGGCAGGCTGCTCGTGAGCCGGGCGCCCGGAGCCTCCAAAGCTTCCCGGCAGCCCCGCGTGTCGTGTGCACGGTCCGGGGGGTCCCCACCTGTCGGGAGGTTTCCATTTGCTCGGAGGGAAACAAGGGGTCAGGCCCCGGCTTCCTGCCCGCTCCCCGGCACCGGAGGCCGAAAAGCCCCGCCGCTCTGTGACCCCATCCCGGCCCCTCTGATCTTGAGCCGTCCCCACTTCCTGGGTGTGCAGCCCCCCACCCGGCCTCCCTCTCCGTCCGTTACCTGGGCGCACACTGGGGACGGGTCCCCCGCGGCTCCAGAAGGCTCCTTGCGCGCCCAAAGTCCCCGAGGAGGCGAGTCCACGTCCACCCGTGAGCGCCCGTGTCAGGAAACGCGGAGACAAACCAGCGCGCACGGCGCTGCACCAAAGCCCCGGGCTGCGGCCCCGCGCCCCCAGCCCCGCGCCTCCCCGGACTCTCAGCTCCGCGCCTCCCCGCGCCCCGCGCCCCGCGCCCCCTGCCCCGCGCCTCCGCGGTCCCCGCCCGGGCGTCCCCGTGACTCGCTCGGCCGCGGGTTTCTGCGCAACTGACTCGCGGGCGCCGGCGCTGGGTCCCCACTCCGGGCGCGGTGGTCACGCGGCCCTGGCGCCCCCCTCCCCCCGCGCCCCGCGAGTGCCAAACTTCGGCCGGGCCTGCGCCCCCCACCCCCGGGCGCCCCGCTCGCCCTCCCCGCCCCGGGACCCCGCCAGGCCCTACCTGGCCGCAGGGGCGCAGCGGGGGGACCCGGAGAGCCGCGCGCCGGGGGAGGGCTCGGCGTGACGTCACCCCGCGGGGCGCTGCGGGCGGGCAGGGCCGTGGGGAGTGGGGGGCCCCGGGGGCCCCAATGTCGCCCGCCCGGGGCCCCCGTGTCGCCCGCGGACGCCAGTGGGCAGGAGGGCGCGGGAGCCCCTTGTCCCCCGACATGGTTTCTTCCTGAGCACCCCCCGGACTCCCAGAAATACCTGGGGGCGAGCAGGGAGGGGCGGGGCCGTCCAGGTGAGGCGCGCGCATGGGGGGCTCGGGCAGGTGAGGCGCGGCGGCCCCCATCACCCGAGAAACGTCCCCTCGGCCGCTGTCGGCCCCGCTCTTTCAGCACCTCCTCCCGCGCCACGGGCTACTGGGTGCTTGGGGTGACCCTCACGCGGCGCCTGCCGGCCCTGGAGAGCTGCTGGGTTTGTCCCCATTTTAAAGATGAAAACCCGAGGCCTTCCCCAGCTTTCTGTGAGCAGCCGGATGCGGAAGGGCTCGGGGATGTGGAGAGAGAGCCGCCCCCCCCCACCCCCGCCTCCCGCTGGCACCAGGGGATCCAAAGAAGTGAGGGGCTCGGCACCCCCACCGCCCGGGGGGCCTGGGGTGAAGGTGAGGGACAGGCGGCCTTGGGACCAGGCACTGAGGAGGTTTCCAGGGTCTCCCTTTTAGCAAAGCTCTCCTGGTTGGCTAGTGGGGGGCAGGGTGAGGGGTGATGTGTGTGGGAAAACCGGGCCCCCCCCATCCTTGCGGGGTGTGTGGAGCGAGAGGGAGGAAAGAGGGCGTAGCTCAGGACAGCAGGCAGGGGGAGGGTTCCAGAGGGGAGGGCACCTGTGGGGGAGGGGAGGAGGGGGGTGCAGGGGGCGAGGGGCTGGGCTGGGCAGAGACAGGGGTCCTCAAACCCAGGCAGTGCCTCCTTCACCCCTCACTGCTCCCCCCACTACCTGCCCTGCCCACCCGGCGCTGGAGAAATGCCCCCATGCGCTTAGCAGTGCCCCCACAGGTGGCTACAGGATTTGTCACCATCTTCCCCGTCCCAGCAAAGGACTTTTTTTTTTTTTTTTGCAAAGCCTTAAAAAATGATTACCCACTTGGTGGTTTGAAGCTCTTATGTGCCCCAGTAAAGACCACGTTCTTTTAACCCCTCCCTGTGGGTGCAGACCTACTGTGGGTGGGACCTTCTGATTAGGTTGTTTCTGTTGAGAGGTGACCCACCCCATTCCGATGGGTCTTGGTCCCCTCACTGGAGTCCTTTATGAGAGGATAAAAGACACTCAGAAAAAGCCCGAGAGCTCAGAGAAGCCCCAGAGAAGGTAAGAGATGAAATGAAGAGAAGCTCAAAGAAAAAGGTCCCAGAGAAACTGAGAGAGGAGCCCCTGAAGCCAGAAGCTGGAACAACGAAACCCGGGAGCGAAGGCCCAGCAGGCGCGGCCAGGTGCCTTCCCGTGTGGCAGAGGAGCCCCAGCTGCCGGTGGCCTGTCTTCAGAGAAGGTGTCGTCCTGTTGATGCCTTAACTGGGACGTTTTCACCATCTTAGAACTGTAAATTTGTGAACTAATAAATCCCCTTTGTTAAAAGCCAGTCCATTTCTGGTATAGAACATTCTGGCAGCTTTAGCAAACCAGAACACGTGGTAATCTGTGTCCCTTGTAGAAAATTGGGAAAATTATGAAATGTAAAGGAAAAAAGGAAGACACACTAATCCAACCACAAAGAGGTGATGTTATGGGTTGAATTGTGTCCCCCCAAAAAGATCTAAGTCCTGACCCCCAGTCCTGGGAATGTGACTTTATTTGGAAAGAGGGTCTTGACGATGTGCTTTAGTGGACATGAGGCCAGACTGGTGTCCTGATAAGAGGAGATCGACATTGACCACCGAGGTGGAGATAGACGCTCACGGATGCCGGGGCCCACCAGGAGCGGGAAGGGGGCAGGAACATTCTGCCCTAAGATTTCTGGCTCCAAGAAACACGAGGGAATAAATTTCTGTTGTTTAAGCCACACGGTTTGTGGCACGGCAGCCCTAGGAAACTAAGGTGAACTCGTTTAACTTTTTGTTTGCCGAACACCCTCCCCGATATTTTTCTCCACGTTTAACCCTTTCTTTGCAGGGATTCGCACCACATGGTCTGTTCTGCCAGCCGCTTCGTCAGGAGCCCCCTCCCCTGCTGGTAGCCGGAGAACAGTGTCCCCACCTGAACACCTGCACTGCTTTTTGTCTCACGAATGGATCACCTGAACAGTGGGGACACGGTGGTGTTAGGGCAAATGTATCCTGTGGGCAGGAGGTGGGTGGGCAGGGGCCGAGTGGTCGTTACATGTCCCCATTTCGGCTGCCCATTTGGCACATAAAACTGGAAATCTAGGTGCTGCAGTCCTGGGCCCTCCTGGGTGTTCCCGGCTTGTCAGGAACATTCCTCACCCCTAATGGGTGGTGCCGAGTGCCAGGGGCCCCCTGAATACAGAGGGAAGACTGCTGACAACTCAGCACAGAGCCAGCTGGGGCTTCAGGCAGCCAATAGCAGTCAAATCAGACCCCGCCCGCCTTGGCCTCTGCCCACCGACCCCCTGCCCACAGGATATATTTGCCCTACCACCATGTCTCCAGAACCCTCTGTTGAAGCCACCTTATCATGGCCAGTTCTAGAAATGGGCCATGATATGCGGCACCCATCCTTCCAGCCAGCTGGACAAAAAGGCTGCCACCTCACCTTCATTCTCATCACCATCCTCTGACCAGAAATTGCCCTGGCTTGGGCAGACCTGGGTTTGGAAGACAGCTAGCTGTGCGACCTTGAGAAATTGTATCACATCACTGTGCCTTGGTTTCTTCAGGTTGGAAAGGAGGAGAATACATCCTTGGATTGTCAAAAGGATTAGAAAAACATGGAACCTACTTGGCAGGCACTAGGTTCTCAGGACATGGCTGCCGTTCCCTGGAGGAGCCTTTCGGATCCCCTGCCGTGAGCCAGGTGCCGGGCGAGGGCAGCGGCTCAGCCTCCCTGTTCACATGGCCCAGCTCTACTGCCAGGCAGACGGGGTGAGGGGCCAGAAGAGAGCAGGGATGGAGAAGAGGGGGGCCCACAGCACAGTGGGGTGCGGAGAGCCGGGTGGGTGTCAGAGGGCTTGGAGCAGAGCTGGGGGCCACGGCAAGCCAAGCAGGGACTCCTACGGTTTCTCAGTGAGGGCGCTGGGGAGCAGCTGGAGGGGGCGATGAGGGCAGGGGTGCAGGTGAGAAGGACCCGGCACTGCCCTGGGACTCGGGACCTGCTCAGCAAGGGCAGGGGTGCAGGGTCCAACCCCCTGCCGGCCCGTGACCCCTCGCCCGTGCCTCAGTGTCCCCAGGCCTCCCTGTGCTTCCTGGTGGAGCAGCTGGCCTCACGCCGCTGTGGGGCTGTGGGAAGGCGGCATGAAGCGGTGCCCGTGGCGGCCACTCGGAAAAGCTACCATTTCCCGAGCGCCCCCCTGTGCCAGCCCAGGAGGGGTGCCAGGGATCCCAGACCTCTGGGGCCACCCTCCCATGGTCCCACCAGGGGTGGGGGCCTGGCCTGGGCCCGGCCTGTGAGCTGGTAGATTGGGAGTCACTCAGGGTCCCTGGGCGCCGAGAGCCTGTGTTCCCTCCAGAGAGCAGCTGGGCAGCTCGGCAGCTCGGCACAGGCCCCCAAAAGACGTGCACTGGGGGCCCTCAGGCTGCTCAGCCCTGGCCTTGATCCCGGGGCCGAGACCTTCCCGGTGTCTGCCTGTCCGTCTGTCTCTCCCTCCCTTCTTTTGCTCTCGGCCTCTACAGGGTTTGCCCTCTTCTGCCACTTCTCAAGGAGGAAGAGAAGGCCGGGGTGGGGCACAGGGAGAATTTGCTACAACCAGCCTGATCCCCCAGCCCCCCATCCTGTGACATCATCCTGTCGGGGTCTGTCCTGCCCCTGGGCTGCCGCGACATTCAGTGCTTGTCCAGCCCTGCCTCTGGCCCCGCCTGTACACCCCACCACCCCTGCTAGGCCGGAAACAACAGCAATGGCAACAAATGATAATAATAGCTTCACTGAGTTGGAATTGACCAGGCTGCGTCCTGCTTGGCACCACCCGGTGACCCCCGATGGCCGCACACCCTCCTGGACCTCAGCCCCCTGCAGAGACAGCCGCCCCCAGCTCTCAGGGGCCCAGGAGGTGGGGGGCACCGGCAGCCCCTGCTCGGAGCTCGTGGGAGCCCCCGACCCACTGCAGCCCCCCTGGCCCTGTCAGTCCCGGGTGGGTGGGCCAACCCACAGGGAGGACCCACCAGCCTCTCCTCCATCGGGGGTCCCAGGCCCCCCAGGCCAGCAGGGAAGTGGAGTGGGGAGCCCGGGAGCAGACCCCTGGCTGCCCTGGGCCTGCCTAGGGGTCCCCAGCTGAAGGCAACCATGAGCCCCCAACCCCCAGGGTCCCAGAGCTTGATCAAGTGGGAGCTGCACAGGCCAGTGGCCGGGGGGCCCAGGAGGACACAGGGGCCCGCATGAGGGGCCCTTCCTGAGCATCCTCTGTGGGTGCCAGAGCTGGGGTCGGGGGCCAAGTGGGGGACGGGCAGAGGCCTCTCCTCACAGGCCCCCCTCACCGGCCTGAAAGGCCACGGCCCAGCGTTTCCAGGGCACAGGGTGCATCCTTGAGGTGCCTCCCAAGCCAGGGCTCAGGCAGGCACCCCGAGAAATCCCACAGGGGGCTGGGGTCTTCTGGAAGGGTCTGCTGGGGAGGGAACGGGGGCAGGACACCCTGAGCAGCCTGCAGGCCTGGGGGAGCCTCCGGGGACTGGCGATGGGGAGAGCTGGGAGGTCCCGGGCAGGACATCTGCTACAGGAGCTCCGGAACCTTCTGCGGGGGAGGCAGCCCTTAGGGTGCCCCCTCCTCTCAGCCCTCCCACCCACTCCCTCCAAGCAGCATCCACCCACCTCCGAAATCTTTGGAGCCCCCAGGCTACCCCATCTCACGGGCCTCTTCCAGTCCACACCCCAGCAGAATGGGGAACACGCTGGATGTGGATCAGACCCCATGTCCCCAGCCCGAAACCTTCCAAAGACTCCCCTTGCCCTGGGGACACAGCTCAAATCCTCACCGGAGCCCCCAGCCCACCCCCCTGCCCCCCATGCCTCACCCTGGTCAGCTGTCAGCTGCAGCCTCCCAGCTCTGTCTGTCCATCCACATGCCCTCCCTCCCCCTATCTGGGGTGCCCCGACCCCCACACTCTGCACGCCCCAGCTGTGTTCCCTAAATCAGGGTGAAGCCCGGGCCTTGCTGGGCCGAGTGAGCTCTGGCCTCCAGCCCCCCGCTGCGCCCCCTCTCCTTCCGTCTCCTGCCCCTGGGCCTTTGCACGGCCGTGCCCCCGCCTGGCTCTCCCCCGGGTCTGTGCGTCTCCCACCCACTTCAGGGTTCCGGCCCGCCAGCCGCTTCTTCCCAGGCCTTCTTCACACGCTTTCATCAACACATATCGTCAGTTACCTGCTCAGGGTTTGTCCTCAGCCCTGGACTGCACATTGCAGGGGGCAGGGGGCAGGGGGCAGGGACCCCATCTTGTTGCCTTCGGCTCCTGGTGCAGAGCCCAGTCCCCCGTAAGTGCTCGATCGAGGGCCGTCAGCTGCAACACACATCACAAGCCACCTCCACTCTCTGCACACACCCCCTCACACGTGTGCACTCACATGCACGCAGACATGCTCACACACATACACTCAGACTCATTCCACGTTACCACCACACTCCAGGTCCCACGTGCCCACCTGCACACCCACCCCGAGCTCCCATGCCCCCCACACCTGTCACTCCACACGGCCAGGCGTGCCCGCTCACGCCATCCCCACGCCAGCACAGCAGGCACCCCAAGCTGGCAGATGGAGCTGCTGTTTGCGCCTCTGTCTGCCAGGGTGTTTGCCAAGCCATTGCCATGGAGACACATCTTTGATCTGACAGGAACAAATGAGTGTGGGGAAGACGGACTCCAGTAAGGAAGCCAGACACGCAGGACTGGGGACTCCTGGAAGACAGAGACGCCCTCCCACCGTGAACGAGGTGTGCACAAGAAGGCGGCTCTGGGACCGTTCCTCCGAGCTCCCCAGTACAGAAGCTGATTCAGGTCACTCAGTCACTCAACAAACCCTTGGGAGAGCCACGCTGTGCTGGCAACTATGGCTGCAAAGCTGCCCGAGACATGGGCCTGGTTCACAAAGGGCCCGCAGGCAGGTCCTGAATCTGGGCTGTTGTCCCCACCACCCTCTGAGTGGCCTCCCCCAGGCAGGTGAGTATCCCCGGGCACCATCTTCTCGTAGTCAGGCCACTGGGTGAGGATGGTGGGCTCCCCTCCTGGGGAAAATCAGTGCAAAGATGGCCCAGTTCTCCACCCCATGCTCTTGCTGACTGGTGGAGTCTGTCTCCCCACCATTGAATCTGAGCTGGTCTTGTGACTTGTTTTGGCCAATAAAGGGGGACAGAAGTGCCACTGTGCCAACTCAGCCTTGGCCTCAGGGGACACCCATGCTCTGCCTTCTGTCCCCTGGACTCCTCCTGCAGCCATGAGAACAGGTGTAGGGTGGGCTGCTAGAAGCCAAGAGAACACATGCAGGCTGTGTCGGCCCAGCTGCGGCCGCCCTAGAACAGTGAGCCCCCAGCCAGCCCACCCGCTGACCACAGACACACAGCCGAGCTGGGCTAAGTCCATCCCAGAGCAGCTGTGCTCTTTAGGAATAATACAATGTTTTATTGTTTGGGGTCACTTGTTACACAGCAATAGCTAACTGACACACCCTCTTTCATGCAGTCGGCTCATGCTGAAGGCCCCAAAGCACCCCAGGGCTGCTGAGAACAGGTCAGAGTGAGGGTGCTGTTTTCCTGGGTTCCACAGGCCACCAGTGCCGTGGCCCCAACCGGAAGGAGCTTGGACATTAACATGTGTCAGCTGCCCACAGAGCCTCCACGTGCCCGCCCCGCGCCAGAGCCCGGCACAGAGGGGCGGGTCTCGGGCCCACCTCGGCATCCTCGGAGCCTCACACCAGCGAGAGGGCAGCCTTCTCGCCCCAGCTCACAGGTGGAAACCTGGGGGGGAGGGGAACGTGGCCCCCAATAACTGGCTGGCCTGGGGCTGTTCATTCTTTTAAGGTCCCCCCGCCATGGACCCGTTTGGAAATATGTTACTTCCTGAGCTAACGGCACAGGGAGTAAGGAATGTGACTTTTCGGTTTTGATTCCCCATGACTTGCATCTGAGCAGCAAAGCCCCCTCCCACCCTGAGCAGCCACCCAGCGCTGAGGGCCGGGGCTTGAGCGGCCCTTCTGGGAGGTTCCCCAGGGGAGCCTGAGGACCCTGTGCCCACAGTGCCTGTTAGGGGGACTGAGTGTTGTGAACTGTGCACCCCAAGGCCGTGGTGGCCAGGGGGGGACGCGGCAGGAGCCCAGGGTGGCTGCCAGTGAGGAAGCCCGGCCTCCGACACTGCAATTTCACACATCCGGCTCCTAGCACCGGGCGGGAATGGACCCCTGTGTCCGTGGTCCTCTGTCACCGCGGCCTGGGGAGCCCAGGTGTGGCCTGAGCCGCCCTCGCTCCGTAATGACGGCTTATTTCTCAAGGTCTGTCCCGTGTCAGCCTGGCTGTCCCAGGCCTCTTTAGCTGCCCTTTGCTGTCTGTCTGTCTCCGTCCTTTTACCTTTGCCCTTCCCCGCTGCGGGAGGCTCCCCCGAAGCTGGAGCTTTGAGAACCTGCAGCGCTGACCTGTGTCTCTAAACCCTGAGCCTAGGCCGCTCACGGTTCCTGTAATAATTGATACGCAGCCAAAGGTTTCTGACATCTTACTTTAGGACATCATCTTTGCTCCTTTTTGATGCTTTCTGAACCTTTTTTTAAATTGCTCTCTCTTCCTTCCTCTAACAAGAAACGGCCTGTTGTACCCACATCCTTTACTATCTCCAGCTGTGGAGGGTTGAACTCTGCACCCGACAAAACATGTTCTTAATCGGCGCCCCTGTGGGTGTGAGCCCACCGCAAGCAGGAGCTTCGGAGATGTTATTTTTAGGCAAGGGGTGGCTCACCTGAACCAGGTGGGCCTAATGCTGTTGCTGGGGCCTTATAAAGAGGAGCCGGAGCGAGCCCCAAGAAGTCCGCGGAAGTGGGGAGAGCAGGCCCGAGGGGCGAGAGTCGCCAGGGGCCGGGGCCGGGGTGGGGGTGCAGAGGGACAGGCCGGGCCACAGAGCCACGGCTCCAGGGAGAGGGCAGGGCCTCGCCGACGCCTGATTTCAGCTTCCGGCCTCTGAAACCGTGAGGCCACGTATTCCTGTGGTTGGGACACGGATGTTGAGACATTTGTCACGGCAGCTGGCAAACCAAGACACCTGTCTTCTTCCCCCAAATGGGGATCTATCTGGAATGTTGATTCTGAGCTATGGGAGCTCTGTTTTCTCTTTTCTTCTCTTTTTTCATCTCAATTCTTTTTCTTCAAGACAAGAAATGTTGCCACGATTTTCCACCACCTCTCTCTCCCCTTCCTTGCAGCATCTCACTTTGCTTCGCTTTTCAGGTAGCACTTCCCCCACAGGTGTTTTTGATAGAGAACTTTGTGTCGCAAACCATCTAAGGTCCTGTTTCCCTGTGATTATTTTTTGAAGGCTGTTTGCCTGGATGTGAAATTCTGGATCCTAGGATTCTCTCCTTGGGGGACTCCTGGGGACGCGTGGGGACAGCTGTTGTTGACTTGTGCTGCTGCTTCTCCATTGCTTTATCTTCTCTTTGCATTTTCTTTCTTTTTTCCTTCATGTTCTCTTCTGGAGAAGTTCTGCAATATAATCAGATTTCACTAATTTGTGCCTTAGCTATTCTGTCTCTTATGTCCTTTATTTCAAATTATGTTGTTTATACTCTGTTTCCTTACTCATTTTTTTTTACCACTTGTTCTGCTGTGGCTGGGGGAGGGGCTTATAGTCTCTTGCCAGTAATAGAAGTTTTCTTTTTCTCCTTGGAGTTCCTGTGGCATTTGCTTTATGAACTTTGATCCCGGGTTGGTTACTCGCTGATAACGATGCACATTCAGGTCTAGCAGATCTTCATTATGGTTATACCCTTCTTATAACTCCCCGCCGACTGCTGTCAGTTAGCGTTTGATAAATCTGGGCTCATCTCTGTATTTCAAGTCTTTCTGGGTCGTTTTGATTTTGATGTGCTTTTATTTGCCACATAAAACGTGGTTTTGCCTCAGGAGTTATGTCCTGTCCCCGTCTGCTGTCCCACCACGTCCCTGTCCCCACGGGAGGCGTCCTGACGGAGGGAGAGGGCACTGCTTTGCGGACGCTGCGGCCTCGGCTCTCGTGGCCTCACCTGCGCGGGAGAAGCCAGTGGGTCTGGGAACGGCCTCCCTCGTCCGTCCCGCACCTGCCACCTGAGCAGCCTCAGCGTGGCCCCTGGTAGCACCTCCTTCGTGTCTCACGCAGGAATGTCTTCTCCGCACGCTGAGAAGCCAAGTTCGCTGAGGGCAGAGGCCCCACCGCCGGCTTCTTGGGTGTTCTCCACGTCTCTCTTTGCACCCGGCAGGTGGAGGGGATGGGCTGGGCCGTGTCTCCCTTCCGGGGTGAAGCAGAGTCAAGACCTTACAGCACCTGCCCCACGAGCACCACCTCACCTGGGCCTCCCCCTCGCCCGCCACATGCCCCTTTTGGCATTTGCCACACCTGGCCCACTTCACCTGGAAGGTTCCTCTCGTGGCCAGTGGCATCTCCTCCTTCCGGTTGCAGGTGAAAAGGCCCCCGGCCTCCCAGGACCACTGTCCCCTCCCGCCAAGGGGCGTCTCTCCCTGCGATGCCCGCTCTCAGGCTCTCGGTCTCGTGGACCTTCTCGTGTGTAACGGCGTGTGGTGGCGTGTGTGTTCCCTGCCCCCCCATCTCCCACCCGCCCTGAGCCCCAGGGGGACAAGTGCTGGCCGCGGGCTCAGTCATCACCCGAGAAACCAGCCAGGGCCCTCGGGGCCTCTCGGCAGTGTTTGCTGACTGACTGAGGGGTGCACCGGTCAGGGGTGGCAGCTCCTGAGGAAGGGGTGCTGCCCACACGCACCTGCACTGGGGCCCTCCCTCCCACGGGGGGCCCTGCCCTGCCAGGCTGTGCCCCAGGCGGCCTCTGAACCTGCGCATCTCCCGGGGCTCCCGGGTGCAGGCGTTCCCACCTGTGGGCTCAGCCCCTCTGCCCCGGACGAGGTCTGCACCGGGGATGGGTGGGTGGGTAGGTGGATGACACCCTCCCCACGCTGGCCGCTCCTCCCCCACAGGCCTGGGGTCAGCTGGTCCTGACAAGGCCTCGTGTCCGCCAGCTGGGGCTGCGCTCGTCTTGGAGAGCACTGGGCTCCCCTTAGGTCCGGGAGGCTCAGCCACCCGCGGTTTTTGCCCTCAGTGGCCTGAGTGGGGCCCTGGTGCCCACGCGGTCCCTCAGCAGACCCGAGGGGCAGGTGTGATGCTGCCAAGCACCGGGCCAGTGCTTTGGAGGAGACGGACGCCTGCTTCTGGAGGTGAAGGGCGTCCCCCACTTCACAGGTGAGGGAACAGTTCCCTGAGGAGTAACTTGCAGGCTCAGTCATCACCCTGGAAACCATCAAGGGCCACTCAGCGGCTCCCAACAGTGTTTGTTGAACGACTGACTGAGAGTCGTGCACTGGTGAGGGGAATCCCCCAGAGTCCCCAAGCCCTCCCGCCAAACCGCCATCCAGGTCCCCTGGCCCAGCCCTTTGAGAGGCAGGCTTGGAACCACAGGGAGCCAGGCCCACCCAAGAACCACAGCAGGACTCGGGTCAGAGCTGGTGACGGGTGAGTCATCACCAAGCGAGGGCAGGAGTGCGGCCAGGCTGCCCCACAGAGGCAGGAGAGGGCACGGGGTGGGGGGGTCCCTTGGGTGGTGAGGTAGTGAGGTGTCCCCAGAACTTCTCTAAACCAAAGGCATTGCGGAGAGCACCGCAGAGGGGGTCCCCTGGACCCTGTGCTGGCCAAGCCTGCCGGCCTTGGAACCCAGTGCTGACACGGGGACTCTGTCGGAAGCCGTTTATTCTGTGTAGAAAATAAGCCACTTCTTTAATAATAAATCACAATGTGGGTTCCCTCGTGTTGCTCTCCCCGGTCCCAGCTGCCCAGAGGCCCCTGTGGAGCTGGGCTGGGATGGGGGCGCCTCGCAGCCCTGGGACGGCAGGAGCCAAGAGGGGACCCAGGGCAGCCCCGTGGGCCCCTGCTGTCCTGGTGGGAGGTCCGTCCCCTGGTGTGCTGGTGGGGGCCGGGGCCCCTCAGTAGCAGTCAGCCTGGTCCTCCAGGGCGCCCCCGGTGGCCAGCATGTCCTGCAGGAGGGACTGGGGGCGTCTCTCCACGTGGTCACTGCTCTCGGCCAGTGTGGCCCGGAGGCCCTCCAGGTCGAGGGCCCGCAGCACGGCCACCACGGCCTCGGGCTCCAGCTGCCCCAGGGGCTGGCCCTGCCCGCCTGCCTGCCAGCTCTGCAGGGCCGCCTCCACGCTGGCAGAGCTGGGGCCGCCCCCGACCTCCTGCTGGCACCACAGGGGTCCACCGTGGCCCCCAGCAGGAGGAGGAGGTCACCGGACTTCCGGGCCACAGCCCGGTCGCAGTCAAACAAGGCACGAAAGGCGAACTCGAAGAGCCGGGCCCGGCACAGCGTCTGCAGCACCGCGGGGACCAGGGGGCCGGGTGGGGCGGCCTTGGGCAGGGCTATGGCATAGGGGCAGCTGGCACCAAGAGGCCCCAGCGTCTGGGCCAGGAACACCAGGGCCAGCTCCACGCCCTGCACCCTGACCTTCCAGTCCAGGTTGCGGCCCGCCGCCCAGAGCACACTGGCCACAAACTGCTCCCTGTCCTTGGCCACGTCGGCATGGCCGTCCTGCAGCCACTGCATGAAGACGTGCATCACGGCCCGGCGGGGAAACCGTCTGAGTCCGTGGAGAGAATGTGCAGGAGCTCGAGGAGCAGCCTCTTCCGGGGACAGAGAGCGGGGACAGAGGTCAGCAGCTAGCGGGCGACAGAGCGGCGAGAGCTGGGCCCAGCTACGTGGTTTTGGGGCTGGGGATTGGCCCCGGCCCGTGAACCAACCACCCCACCCACGATTTTCCCTCTACTTGTTCGCTGGACGGGCCGATGGAGAAGGCATGTGGGATGCCCACCGGGTCCCTGGCTCGCTGAGTGGCTGCCCCATGGGAGCAGCCAGGCACCCGCCCACCCAGGGCCAGCAGGCGGATCAGGCACCCGAACACCCATCAGCCCGTGCCCTGAAGCTCCCTGCACTCCCACCTGCTGGGCCTCCGGGGCCTCGGGGATGGCTTGCAGCCCCCGCATGGACAGCTGCCCCACAGTGGCCACCGCGCTGGCTCAGACGTAGCTCTCAGGGTCGTGGAGTAGCTGCTCGGCAAGTTCAGGCACCTCTGAGGCCAGGAGGGCCTGTCGGAAGCCGGCCCGCTCTGCAGACCCAAGCGGCACGAGGTGGAGTGAGGAGGGGCTGGGCCTGGCTGCCCACCCCTGCCCTCGCAGCCCCTCACCCCCACAGCCTCGCTCAACCCCCAGGTGCCCCCCAGACCCCCACCCGGCACACACCTCCCCAGTGCCTGGTGAGCTGGGCCAGGAACTCCAGGGCCGAGTCGTGCACCTCCCGGCAGGGGCTGCACACATGCTTCTGCTGCATGGGCAGCAGCTCTGCGGGGCCGAGGGGTGGCTCAGGGCAGCCTCAGGTCACATGTCCCTGACAGCACAGGAGGACAGGCCTCGGCCTGAGCTGCCCCCACCAGCCGTGTGCTCCGCTCACCCCGGGGAGGGGCTGGGCTTACCTGTGAGGAAGAGCTGGGTCTGGGGGCACAGGTCACAGGGGCTGGGGGGGCCCAGTGAGTGCAGCAGCCACCGGAGCGAGGCCTGGAAGGCCTTCTTCAGGACCTGGGCAGTGGGCAGGGCTGTGGGGCTGGGGCCAGGCCTCTGCCTCCTCCCACCCCTCCTTGGCCCCAGGCACCCCTGACTTCATCTTGGAAGGCAGCACCAGCACCCAAAGGTGAGCCGGGGGCCCCTGCTGGAAAGGCCCCGTCCCCTCTGACCGCAGGAGGCTGCCCCTGTCCCTCCTCCTCCCTCCTGCCCCCTCATCCCCACCTCTCGCCGCCGTCCCCCTACCATAGGGCTGGAGTCAGGGCTCTCGAGGTACTCCAGGAGGAGGGCAAACACCCGAGTCACCAGCTCTTGGGGGCCTGGGGCAGAGGTTCTTGAGGGGACACCCCAACCCCCAAGGCCCCGGGTTCTGCGTCAGGGACCCCGCCTCAGAGCAGAGGCTCGAGGACGTCATCGTCCACTAAATGCTCCCTGGTCAGCTGACCCCTGCCCGCCCCCTGAAGTTCCAGAACCACGAAGGAAAATGTCCTCACTCACCCGTCCCCCGCGAGAGTGCGCCCAGGAAATCGAGGGCCGCTCGCTGCACCCGGACGCAGCCCACCAGGGTCCTGCGGCGGCGGCCCCCCACGCTGGAGGCAGGGGCCGCGGAGCCAGTGCAGAACCGCAGCGTCGTCATCGCGGCCCCCAGCAGGGGCGCCTGGGGCCAGGGCAGGGGCTCGGCGAGGGCTGCGGGGCTGGTGGCCTCTGCGCCGGGGAGGCCTGTCCCCATCCGGGCCCCACCCACGGGGGCTGCAGCTCCTCCAGCTGGGCCAGGGTCTGGCACGGGAGGCCCACGCAGGACGACCTCGAGGAGAGGAGGGTGGTGACCGTCGTGGAGCCGTCTCCTGCTGCGTCCAGCTGGCCTTGGGGAGACCAGAGACGGCATAAGCAGCCCTGGCAGTCAGTGATCCACGGTACTGCAATAGTCGGGATGACTAGATACATTCGTGAACTACAAAGAACCATCGGAATTCAGTCCAATGTTAAACAAAGAAAAAACAGGGGCCTTTTAGATAGGACTAGAGTTCTGTGTGATAAATACGCCTTATTTAGCCTAACAGATATTTCTGGAGCCTTTCTAAGAATCAATTTGTAGTCCGGGCTTTGCCTCTCCTCAGCTTTTGTAATCTTTGACAAAGTCAGTGGATCCCTATCTGTACATATAGGTGATTGGATCAGATGGTTTCTGAACCATCAGCTCTAGAGTGTCAGGTTCGGTGGTTTGCAGGAACTGAAATGGCATCTGAAACCTTTATAAACTCAACTATCTAAACCGTGAATTACAGAGAAGGAGACTCTCTTCTTCAAAGAGTTGTTCTTACCATACTTTCCAATTTGAAAATTATGAAGACAGCTATTTAAATGGTTCTACATACACTCCAGAAAGAAACATTTTCTTTGGAAAGCACCCAACATTTTTTGATAACTGTATATACTAATTTATTACCAGGATAAACTATTGGCATGCTAAATAAAGTCAGATAATTCAAAAAAATTAAATCATAAGCATTTTCTCAAATATGACATGGAAAATAGCATCCTGACATTTGCCCTGATCACAGCCTCTCACCAGGCACCTGCTTACTGGCAGCACGGGCTGGAGCTGCAGGGGTGCACAAAGCTGTCCCCACCCCTCATCTCAGGGCCACCAGGCAGCATCCCCAAATGTGGCAGTGGGCCTCAGTTTACCCAGGGAAGTTTCTCGCATCAGGCCCTCCCTGCGCCTCTGACCCACTGGCCGCTGGGCGGAAGGAGCCAGCCTGGACGGGAGGGACAAGACGAGCCTTGGCACCGGCCACCAGCCTCTCCCCTCCTGGGGACTTTCCTTCCTGTGGGGAACTTCCCAGAGGGAGGGAGGAACTTGCAAAGGTTAGAAACGCGGAGCAGCTGTTAGATGTGCCTGAAATTAGCTCTGCACATTGTGGGAAATCTTCTGGTTCTCTTTCCTCAGGCAACTGTATAAACTGTATAAATCTGCAAACGTTGAACGAGATGCAAAGGTAGAGGCTGGCGAGAGCTGCACCCCAGAGACCAGTCACCCCAACGCATCTCCTTCCCATTGTACAAGTCTTTAAGAGAGGCCAGAAATCCAGATTTAAAATCTCCTGCTCTTAAAGGGTCAACTAATTTTATTAAAATGTTTCAACACTGTGGAAGTCAAACATAACACACCTGAAGGCAGGTGAGCACGACCGGCCCCATCTGCACTCAGCCCCCGCGCTGCTGCCCTTGAGTCCGTCCCGCTGCGTTTTCCTCCTAAAACCTGGGGGAGAACATCTGGCCCAGAACACATATTGCTGGCAAAGCTCATAAGTGAACATGACTTTTTTGAGGGACAGTTTGGCAGCATTTATAAAATCTCCCTCCCAGGAACCCACACTTGGGAACCCCTCTCCCTACAAAAGCATAAAAATAGAGTAGTCGGGGTGGGAGGGTGTTGTTAAAACAAAACATTGGAAAAATTAGCTCACGTGTCCTCCAGTGGAAGAATGATTAAATAAATCACGCCATCCCGGGGCCACAAAATGCTACCCAGCCACCAAAAAACTGTTTAGATCTGAGCACGCTGATGCAGAAAATGCCCTTGAAACATGAATTTTTAAAAAAAACTAGCTGTAGGAAAATAGGCAAAATAGAGTCCCTTTTGTGTTGAACAGAACGCTCACAAGTTTGTAGCTATTTGTGTATGTATAGAAAAATAATCTGGAAGGATCATCAACAAATTATCAACCATGGTAGCGGCAAGATTGGGTTTTAGGGTGATTATTACTTTCAAATAAGTGACTATTTTTGTTACTAGCATATATCACTTTAAAATGACATTTTAATATTATCTATCTGTTAAAAAAGAAAACAAAGTCTTTTCACCACCCTTCCAATGCATGGGGCTGGGAGGGTGAAAAGACACAGTGACTGAGATTTGCTAAAGATACTTCAGCAAAGAGGAAATGAAGCGAATGTGGCAAAATCCGAACCACCCCGGCCCGGCCCCGCAGCTCAGCCTTCCCCGGTATGCGGCTCATGGCCCGTGCGTGAAGGCGTGAGAAGGGGCTGGAAGGGGGTGTCAGGGTGCGGGGTGGTGGCTTTACGGATGGATATGGTGGAAACAAAGCCTTGTGGCAAATGTCAAAGTGCCGCTAATCACCAAGCCTGCTGGTGCATCGCAGGGGTGTGTGTTCTCCACACTTCCGCGTGTATTTTTCACTTTTGCAAAATAAAAATAATTTAAAAATCAAGGTCAAAGGAAGATAAAACAAGAGCTTGTGCAACACATGGAAGGAAATCCCCCAGAGAGACCTGGGCCCCTCGAGGATGGGCCCCCAGTAGGGAAGCGAGAGCCAGGTGGGCCCCACAGGTACCCGGGGCTTTGCAGCACTGTCCACCATCCCGGCCAGAAAGACAAACGGAGAGAAACCGGTGGCCGGTCTCACTACGCAGACTGAATGGAGGCCCAGTGATGGCTATGGGGTGTCCTCTGCCCCTCCGAAGGCCACTTTCTAACCAGGTCTGCCTTCCCGGGGGATCTGAGGGGTCTCCGCATGGTCACACCCCCACCCCTAGTGTCATCAGCAAGAATGTCCTGCCGAGAGGGGAGGGCGCCAGGAGACAGGACGAGTGTGCTCAGGAGACGTCCCAGGGGAAAGACAGAACTGTGGGCTCGGGAAGCAGGGGGTGAGGGAGAGAAACGACAGGCCTGTCGGAAACCCAAAGTAAAACTGGTGAGAAGGCAAATCCCGAGCGGATTATGAGACGTTTTTCTCTTTCTTCCCGGTGCTTTGCTGAGTTTCACATTTTATGAAGTGAGTGTATGTTACTTCAGAAAATGTGAACTTTAAAAAAAAAAACAACCTATCAATTCAGAGTAAGTGTTCTAGTTTGCTAATGCTGCCAGATTGCAAAACACCAGAGATGGATTGGCTTTTATAAATGGGGTTTATTTGGTTACACAGTTACAGTCTTAGGGCCATAAAGCAATTGGGTACCTTCACCGGAGGATGGCCAATGGCGTCCGGAAAACCTCGGTTAGCTGGGAAGGCACGTGGCTGGCGTCTGTTCCAAAGTTCTGGTTTCAAAATGGCTTTCTCCCAGGATGTTCCTCTCCAAGCTACAGTTCCTCAAAAATGTCCCTCTCAGTTACTCTTGGGGTATTTGTCCTCTCTTAGCTTCTCTGGAGCAAGAGTCTGCTTTCAGCAGCCACCTTCCAACTGTCTCTCATCTGCAGCCCCTCTCTCAGCCCCTGTGCGTTCTTTGAAGTGTCCCTCTTGGCTGTAGCAGCTGGCTCCTGTCTGAGCTTATATAGGGCTCCAGTGAACTAATCAAGGCCCACGCTGAATGGGTGGAGCCATATCTCTGTGGAAATTATCCAATCAGAGTCATCACCCACAGTTGGGTGGGTCACATCTCCATGGAAACACTGAAAGAATTACAATCTAATCAACACTGATATATCTGCCCACACAAGATTACATCAAAGATAATGTGTTCTGTGGGGCATAACACATTCAAACCAGCACAGCACCTGTCTCATCTGATCCCCCATCTGTGGGAACCCCCCTGGCCAGTCTATGGGCATCCCCTGTCCTGTCTGCGAGGACCCCTGTTCCGTCTGTGGGGACCCCCTTTTCCTTCTGCAGGAACCCCCTGCCCCGTCTGTGGGGACCTCCATCCTGTCCTGCTGCCTTCCCCCTCCCACGCTGTTGCCCACCCAGGGCCTCTCCTGCAGCCCTCCCCGCACACCCAGGGCAATGCTTTTCCCCAAGAATTTCATGAAGTCGCACTTGGAAAGTTCAAACTAATACAGATTAAGAAAAATTGTATGAGCCCAGAGAAAATACCAGTTGGAAGAAAAGCTTCCACTTGTAGAATCTCGGGTCGTTAAGTCTATTTTGCAAGTGGCTTTCAATGCGTGTCGGAAAAAGCACGGCTGAGGAATGTGTTTTCAGAAAGCGTCTCTTCCGGAAGGTGCACGGACGCTGCCAGGGTTCAAAGCAAGTTACTTACTTGGTGTCAGTTACGTGGCAGTCAGGACAGGCAACATGCAGCTACTTTTATGGGGCTTTTAGGCCAAATTGAAGGGGGCTATGTCCTTAGAAATGAGTCTCCGGAGTTGGTTTTAATTTCTCTGATCAGAACAGGTAGCGAGGGGCTCCGGGCCTGTCCGCCTCCCCGCGTCCCTGCAGCTCCAGGTCCCGGCTCGTCGCGGTGGCAGTGTCTGAGGCACAGTCGATGCCTCTTCCCCCACCCAGGAGGGGCTGGAGAGGGTGGGCGCCCCCTGCCTCCCCCATCCAGATCCCCCGGGGGCGCAGGTGCTGGCTGCAGGCGTGCGCTGCGGCACCGCCGATCCCGCACCTCCGGACAGCACCACTGGGGACACTCAGGCCGGTTCACGGGGGTCAGTTCAAGCCCTCTCCAGAGGGGCCGAAAGCCCGGTGCCCGGCCGCTCCGGTGGGCACGGTGGGGACATGGGTGCAGGACATCCCCGACGGCCCCATGCTGAGCTCCCCGGACGCCAGCTCTGGCGCCTGCGGAGAAACGCAGCAGTCGCAGCTTCTCTCCCTCTTGGGGTTTGCTGGGTCCGTGCGGGGGGTTCCCCTTCGGCGAGCGTGTCCCTCTGTGGACGGGAAGCAGATACCGCGCGGGGTCGGCACCAAGGCTGGCTCAGCCCCGGCCCCGCGCCTTCCCTCACTCCCCAGGATCGCGTCCGCAGGGTCGCCCCTAAACCGCCCTTCAGCATCGGGTGGGGTTTTCAGGACTCTGGCCTCGGAGTTGGCTTTGTGGGGAGGCTCATAATTTCAGGTGCGGTCCTCCTGGTTGTAGGGGACTATTTATAATTTTTTTGGTCCATCTTCGTAAGTTGTATTTTTCTGAAACTGTGTCCACATCACCTGAGTGCTCAGATGCATTGTTGCGGGGCCGTGACAGCCTCTTACTATCTTTTTAACGTCTGTGGCTCTGTCGGGAGTCCGTTTTCGTCTCTAACCTCGGTTATTCTCACCCACTGTCTTGTCTTCTTCGTGACACATTCGCCAGG
Organism: Choloepus didactylus; assembly: GCF_015220235.1. Lineage (NCBI taxonomy): Eukaryota > Metazoa > Chordata > Mammalia > Pilosa > Megalonychidae > Choloepus > Choloepus didactylus. The sequence continues at coordinate 24,817,318 of NC_051317.1, read as the reverse complement.
GGCTCAAGGTTTCACTAACCTGCCCTGAGCGGTCCGGGAAGCCGGCTGTGACTCGGCTCTGCTCCTCTTGCTCACCGACCTCCTCCTCCGTCTCTCGCCTCCTCGCTGCCCCTCGCTCTTCTCTCACGTCCTGACGAGGTGCCCCCTGTGTCCTGCCTGGTCCCCGGCCCCGGCGGAGCTGCCTCCAGCCACGTCTCCACGGGCTGCTGCTCCATCCCACCTCGATAGCCTGCGCCGACCCGTCCACCCAGGGGGCTGCCGACGGGCAGGAGGCTCCACGCAGGCCCCGCCAGGCCCCCTCCCTGTCTGCATCAGGGCTAAGCCCCGAATAACCCCACCTCCCAACCCCCATGCGGCTGTGTCCCCGCCCGGCCCGGTGAAACCCTGAGCACGTGGCGGTCAGCGCCCTGGTGGCCCGCAGTGACCGTGTGGAGGTGGGATCCCAGCCGGCCTGGTGCCCAGTGGTACAGTCCTGAGAGGGGGGTCCAGGCTCCGCCCCGTCCAACCCACTGAGCAGAGCCCCAGCCGGATAGGGCTGACGGGCCTTGCGGGCTGGGACTGGACCCTCGAGTCAGCAGGTCTCCAGGGGTCCGGCGAGCATGCCCGGGTGCCACCCCCAGCCCCAGCAGACCCTCGACTGGGTGCGCTCGGCCTCCGGGGGATCTGTGACCACAGTGGCCTGGCCCCCGAGAGCTGCACCCTGAGGTTTGCCCCACTCCGCACCCTTGGCCGACTCAGGAGCACATTTGGGAAAAGACCAAGAAAGCGGCCGTTGCTCCCAGCCTGGTGGCAGCACAAACACACACCAGTGAGAGACCTGCTCTGGACCTGTGGATGTGTCACCAAGGCTCATCAGGGCAGGTGGGGGGACAGGAGACCCAGCGTGGTGTCTCCTCGGGCCCCTGCACCCCGGGAATTGCCATGGGCTGGGGATCGGTCAGCACCCCTGGTCCCCTTCCTGGGGCGGCCGGAGGCCAGGCTGGCAGGGGCTGCCCCCAGGGCCGCATGTACTCGAGACAGGCAGGGAATCGGGCAGCCTTGAGCCCAGCTCCTCCCCTGGGCCCCACAAAACAACCAAGGGGGGACCCCAAGGTCAGCGAGTGTGCGTGGAAGGTGCCCTGTGGGGACGACTGCGTGGTGACTGGGCTGGGCCTCCCCTGTGTGACAGGATGCCCTCCGTCAAGGCTGGGGTGCCAGTGGGGGCAGGCAGCACCCCGAGCTCATGCATCCTCCATGTCCTTGGCTCCCCCAGGCTCAGCTCCTGGCCAGGCAGCGCCAGCCTCCCCGTGCCCAGGGGACACGAGAACGACAGAATCGCTTTCGTCACCCGCATGCTCCCTGCCCGCTTCCCTGCAGCTGTCGGGTCCTCGGCCACCGCCTTGTTGCCCACGGACAGGGGCTCCGTCTCCGAGGGCTGAGGGGCCACCGGCCCCCCCAGGGCAGCCCCGGGCTCCCTTGCCTCGCAGACTGCAGCATTCCCCACCCTGAGGCTGCCTGGGCACCGCAGGGCTCATAATCCTGTCCTTCGATGCCCTCAGAGGCACATCCTCGAGCAGGAGGCCGTCAGTGGTACCCGACAAGCCTGGGAGCCTCAAGGCAGTCAGGAGAGAGAGCCAAGGCTGGCAGAGAAAATCACCTCCCACCCTTTGGAAACGTCCCCGAGTTCAGATCATGTGAGCAGAAGTGTGTGGATGGGGCCTCAGTGGGGGTGGCCTCCAGGCACAGACGCCCTGACCCGGGACGGACCAGCCCAGGCCCGGCTGTGATGGATGCAAGTCAGGCAGCCACCCCTGCTCCCCCCGGGGTCATGCCTGTCTCCTGGGGGGCACAGCTCAGGCCCTGCCAGGTGCCCGCAGACCTGCCCACAGTACCCAGCGACGGGCGCATGCCCCACAGGGAGCCGGGAGGTCCTGAGGGGGCCCCGAGCCTGCCCCAGCACCCAATTTCCTTTTATGCCTTGGGTTTTGATTTTCTTATTTTTCATGCATGTATTGAAGAACTTTCAAGGCGTTACTCAAACATGACAAATATAACAAAACCAATTCTCAAACCAACCTTCTTCTTCTCTCCTAAACAGCCGTTAGCTGAGAAACCACTTCAATCCAGGGCCTTGACATCAAATGTTTGCTCTAGTTTTGTGGGCACAGTCTGTTGGCTCTGCAAAAATTTCATGCGCTGCCTTTTAAAGCAGGAGTAAGTTTAAAATATGATAGTTTACTTAGCAGGTTTTCTTTTCCTCTTGATTTTTGGTAGAAGTCATCTCTGGTTACTGCAGTTGATATTTAATAAACATTATAGTCAATTTAATAAACATTATAGTTAAAGGGAATGCCAACCCACTCACCATGAAGCTGCGAAGCAAATGGAGAGCCAGGGAAGAATAATGCCAGAACATAGTTGTTAAAAATGGTAGAATTGGGAATGTTTAAAATAAAGGACTCCTTGAGGCCTTGCAGAGTGTGTCAATCTTCTAAGACACACCTTCAGGGAAAACTGGTGCTACTTCCTCTTTCCAAGACCTGAGCCCATTCTGGTCTGGGAAAACCTGACTGGGGTAACCAAGGAAACCAGAGGCCTAGACAACAGAAAACTACAACCTAAACTAAGAAAAACAAAGTTATGGCCCAAAGGAACAACCTTACACTTCAACTGAGATACAGTAATTGAAACAACTAATGCTAAATCAATTCAAAAAGTTTAGGGAAGATATGGCAAGAGATGACATGTATAATGAAAACACTGGGTGTACATAAGGTAGAAATCAAAATTTCATTAAAACAACTGGCAGAATCTATGGAAATGAAAGGCACAACATGAGAGTAAAGACACAATGGAGACATACGACAGAAGATCTCAAGAGACAGAAGAAAACACTCATGAACTGGTGAGCAAAACACCTGAAAGCCTACACACAAAAGAAGAGACAGAGAAAAGAATGGAAGAATATGAGCAGTGTCTCTGGGAACTGAATGACAACATGAAGCGCATGAATGTACATGTCATGGGTGTCCCAGAAGGGGAAGAGAAGGGAAAAGGGGCAGAAGCAATAAGAGAGGAAACAATCAATGAAAATTTCCCATCTCTTATGAAAGACATAAAAGTACAGATCCAAGAAGCACAGCATACCCCAAACAGAATAGATCTGAATAGGCCTATGCCAAGACACTTCATAATCAGATTATCAAATGTCAAAGATAAAGAGAGAATCCTGAAAGCAGCAAGAGAAAAGTGATCCATCACATACAAAGGAAGCTTGATAAGACTATGTGTGGATTTCTCAGTAGAAACCATGGAGGCAAGAAGGAAGTAGGGTGGTATATTTAAGATACTGAAAAAGAAAAAACACCAACCAAGAATCCTATGTCCGGCAAAACTGTCCTTCAAATATGAGGGAGAGTTTAAAATATTCTCTGACAAACAGTTAATGACAGAGTTTGTGAACAAGATACCTGCTCTGCAGAAAACACTAAAGGGAACATTACAGACAGATGGGAAAAGACAGTAGTGAGAGGTTTGGAACACAATTTTGTGTGATGGTAGCACAGCAATGTAAGTACATTGAACAAAGATGACTGTGAGCCTGGTTGAAAGAGGAAGGTTAGGAGCATGTGGGACACCAGAAGGAAAGAGGAAAGATAAAGACTGGGATTGTATAACTCAGTGAAACCTAGAGTGTTCAACAATTGTGATGAGATGTACAAATATGTTTTTTCATGAGGGAGAACAAATGAATGTCAACCTTGCAATGTGTTAAAAATAGGGAGGTATTGGGGAAAAATAAAATTAATGCAAACTAGAGACTATAATTAGCAGAAACATTGTATTATGCTTCCTTGAATGTAACAAAGGCAATTTACCAAAGCTAAATGCATATAAGAGGGGGACATAAAGAAGGGGATGAGACTCTTGGCATTGGGGATGTTGTCTGGCTCTTTTATTGTACTTTAGTTTAATTCTCTTTCCTTTTGTTGCTTTTTAGTTGTCACTTTTTTCTTTTTCTCTTTCTTTTATCTCTCTACCTTCCTTGACTCTTCCTCCTTTTTTGTAGAAGAAATGTAGATGTTCTTATTTAGATAGTTGTGATGGTGGTAAATGCATAAATACATGATTATACAGGGAACCACTGATTGTTTACTTAGCATGGAATGTATGGTGGGTGAACAAAACCATCTTAAAAAAAAAACAAAAACAAAAACAAAACAAAAAACAAAAAAAAAAAAGGGTTGATGAAGAAACCTTGAGGGCACCATATTGAGTGAAGTAAGTCAGACACATGAGGACAAATATTGCAGGGTCTCACTGATATGAACTAATTATAATATGTAAACTCATAGACATGAAATATAAGTTACCAGGATATAGAACGAGGCTAAAGAATGGGGAGCAGTTGCTTATTATGAGAAGAATGTTCAACTAGGTTGAACTTAAATGTTTGGAAATGGACAGAGGTGATGGTAGCACATTATGAGAATAACTAACAGTTCTGAATGGTGTGAGAATGTGGTGGAAAGGGTGAGCTCAGAGTCACGTATGTCACCAGAAGGAAAGTTGGAGGTTAAAAGATGGGAATGTATAAAACAGTGAATCTTGTGGTGGACAATGTCTGTGATTAACTGTACAAATATTAGAAATCTCTCTCATGAACTAGAACAAATGTATGACACCATAACTAGATGTTAATAATAGAGAGGCATATAGGGAAAAAATATATACCTATTGCAAACTATGTACTATGTTAGTAGTAATTTAACATTCTTTCATCAATAGTAACAAATACACTTTACCAATACTATGAGTCAATAATGGAGGGGGGTGATTAGGGGTATGGGAGGATTTGAGTTTTCTTTTTCGTTTTTCTTCCTTTTCTGGAGTAATGAAAATGTTCTAAAAATTGAAAAACATTTCTTGTGATGATGTATGCACAGCTGTATGATGGTACCAGGGGCAGTTGATTGTGCACTTTGGATCTTTGGATGATTGTATGGTATGTGAGCAATCTCAATAAAATTGAACTAAAAAAAAAAAAACCAACCAGCCAAACAAATGGACGGTGATACTGATTGAGAGAGAAGAACCGAAGGGGACGAGGCGGCTGCACGGGGCCTGCGGTCTGCTCACGTGCCAGCCTGCGGGACCTGGCAGCGGCCGTCACGGGGAGAGTCCATCGAAAGGGGGTGAGGAGACCCCGGGGCTCTCAGAACGGAGGACGGGGGGAAGCTGTGGGCCTGCAGAGCTGCTCCTGCGCCCCTCAGCCCCTTCCCCCTGCACCAGGGGGTGGAGGGCCGCCCTGGGCACAGGCCCCCTGCTCAGGCCAGAGCCACGGCCCCTGCTGGGGACTGACTCGCGCCCCCACAGGAGGCACGTCCAGGTCCCAGCCCCTGGTCCCGAGGGTGGGGCCCGTTTGTAGAGGCGCTTTGAAGGGGTGATGAGTTAAGGTACCCAAACCGAAGGAGGGTCCTTCTCCCAACGGTCCTTAGGAGCAAAGGACACTAGACACGGAGAGAGCAGCCCCGGGGGGCAGCCAGAAGCTGGAGTCAGTGGACCCCGGAATAGAAAGGAGAGGGCACCACCACGGGCATCGCCATGTGACGGAAAAGCCAAGGAAGCCCAGAGACGACACCGACCCCGGGAAGATAAACCTTCTAGCTCTGAGCCCATGAGCCCGTAAATCTCTGCTGTTAAGCCAGCGCATCGTGTGGTATTTGTTTTAGCAGCCGGGAAATGAAGAGAGCTCCCAAACACTGCATTTCACACATCCCTCGTGGCCCTCAACCTCCTGCTGGCCCCTGCTGCTCAGAGGGCTGGAGAGCTGATTATCTTCCAGCAAGAAAGAGTCATCTGGATGCTCACCTGGAGGCCCGATTCCAAACAGGGTTCTCCACTCACAGATGTGCACACAAATGTCCATCGCAGCATCATTCACAATAGCCGAAAGGTGGGAACAACCCATGTCCACAGACAGATGATGGGGGGACGAGAGTTGGTCACAGCCGGTGGAAAGCGTTCTGACACCTGCTGCAACAGGGACACACCCTGAAGACGCTAAGTGAAAGAGGCCGGACACGAAAGCCCACACGCTATGTGGTCCCATTTGTACGCGGTGTCCTGAGCAGGGACATCTGGAGCAGCAGGAGGTGGACTGTGGCTGCCAGCGGCCGAGGGGGACGGGGGTGGGGGCTGCCGGTGATGACACGTATCGGAATCTCCTGAAGGCCACTAAACTGTACCCTGCAGATGCTGAGCAGGGTGGCAGGTGTTTCAGTTTCTTGGCTGCTCAAGCAAATACCATGCATGGGTTGGGTTAAACAATGGGAAATTGTTCACCCACGCTTTGAGGCTGTGGAAAAAGTCCAAGTCAAGTCGTCATTGAGGCAATGCTTCTTTCCCAGAGACCGTGGGGTCCTGGGCGGCTGCCGGCCCTCCTTGGTCCTTAGTCTATCGCATGGCGACGCACACGGCGGGTCTCCTGGCCTCTCCCTGCTCTTCCGCTGATTTGTCTCTGGGCGCTCCCTCTGTGCCCCCCACCCCCCACTGTCTGAATTCCATTCGCTCATAAAGGATCCGGCAATAGGGTTAAGTCCAATCCCGCCTGGGCCGGGCCCCACCTTGGCTGAATTGTCCTCATCCGAAGGTCCTATTTGCAGGGGGTTCACACCCACGGGAATAGATCAAGTTTAAGAACATGTTTTTCTGGGTGCACCTGGCTTCAAACCACCACACCATGTGAATTACGTCTCTTTGCAGCTGTTTTTAAAGCATTCCTCTTAGTTTCTACAACGTGCTCAACGTGGGGGACAACTTACAGAAAAGGCAGGCTCCAAACCTCACTGTCGTTTCATCGCATGAGAAGTTGGGCTGTTCCCAGACATGAGGGTGCACAAGGGTTTCTGGGGTTCCCTCAGGAGGCCGCACTGCCCAGTGTCCAGTGCAGGAGTCCTGGGGGCCCAGGTGGTCCCAGTGCAGGCGGTGACACCGCTCTGAGGAAGCGGTTAAGTCCCCTCAGGGCTGCCTGCAGCTGTACAAACAGAGCAGAGGCAGCAGGGCTCGGGGGGCTCCTTGAAGGGGTGCCTTTGGGCTGGTGCAGGGAGAAGGGCCAGGGGCCCCTCCAGGCCTGGGCATTGCGGAAGGGCACAGGAGGCTGGCAGGCCAGGAGGAGCTCCACCCGTCCCCTGGCTGCCCCCTTACGCCCCGGCTGCCCCCTCACCCGCAGCTGGCCGGGCCCACGTCTCCGCTCTGCCCCTCCAGCCCTGCAGCTGCATTTCTCTCCCTCTGGGGTGCTGCCCCTGGGCTCTGTCCCCCTTTCTCAAGGCTGCCTTTGACCCCATGGCCGCCGGGATCTGTCCCTGGTGCTGGGAGGTCCCAGCCCCGACACAGGGTCTCCTTCGGCCTCCCCCCCCACCCCCAGGAGCTTCCCCACCGCCGGGCCCTGGCAGTGAATCCCCCCAGCTCCCCAGGCCTCAGGGTGCAGGTGGTCCCCTGGGGACGCTGCCGCGGGGTCTGGCACCTGGCTGGCCCTCTGACCCCAGCCCCACCCGCCCCTCCGTGGGGAGCCGTGAGCTCTCCCGCCCTCATCTCGGGAGGCGCAGCCGGGGGCTCAGCCCCAGCCGTGGACACACAGGAATTCTCAGCACACGTTTATAAAGCAGTGAAGAGCTACAAATGTTAACATTCTGACTGATTTTTTTAAGCCTTTTTGTGATTAAATGTGTCCCACGGTTCACACTCACCTGGGCTGAGGGCCACGTTCACGGGGGCGGGTCTAGGGTCCTGGGGCCACATGTGGGTGACCATGTCCTGACCACGCCGGTCACCCTGGGGGGGGTTGGCCCCCTCGGCCACCAGCCTGGCCGCCCCGCAGCACCTCCCCCCAGCCCCGGGACTCAGGCACCCTAAATCCCTCGGTCACCTCCAGCCCCGTGGGCTAAGTCACTCGTAACAGCCCCAGGGACACACCAAACCCCTGGCAACCCCCACCCCCACCCAGTCACGTGCTAAATCTCTGGTAACCCCCCCAGGAACATGCCAATCCCCGATAACCACCCCACCCCCACCTCCACACCCGCCCCCACCCCCACCTCCACACCTGCCCCCACCCCCGCCCCCCACCCCCACCCCCACCCCCACCCAGTTGTGCTAAATCTCTGGTAACACCCCAGGAACATGCCAAATCCCCGGTAACCACCCCACCCCCACCCCCACCCCCACCACCTGCCGGGAGAGCTGCCTCCTGCCTGCCCCTGGGCCCCGGGAGACACTTGGGTCTGTGTCTAATGGGGCCTTGGTGGGCCCCCTTTAGAAGCTGCTCGTCATCCTATTCTGTGCCGTGCCCCTCGGCCATTAGGCCCTTCCTCTTGCCCGGTCACCACCATGGCAGGCGTGGACCCCACAGTGGGTGGGATGGGGCTGGGGGTACCATCCTACGGGCAGGTGCCGGTCACCTCAGCAGAGCCCCTGCCCAGAGAGGAGCCGAGGGCGGGGGCAGAGGGCAGGGCCAGGCCATGGGGTGGGGGTGGGGAGTGGGGGGGTGGGGGGGATTGGGGGGTGGGCAATGGGGCAGGGAGGGGGCAGCCTGGCAACTAACTGCAGAAGTAGCCAAGGGGAGTTTGCTCCAGGAGGGGCTCAAACCTGAGCACCCAACCCCTGTGCCGTCGAGACGGGGCCACCCTCTCTGCTATGGTGGACGTGCGAGGACAGTGGGGCCGAGGGACCAGGCCTCGCCGGCAAAGCAGAGTGTACCCCCTTAACTGTCAGCCCTTGCTGTTGGGGGGAGTCTCACCCACGTTTCTGATTTGAAGCATCAGCATCCGTCGGGGAAGCCTGGAGGCCCACGGGCTCTTCTGAGACATTTAAAAGATATTTTTAAAGAGCAGTTCTCTTTGGAAGAGAAAGTCACGATTTGCCAAGAACAAACACACTCCACACAACTTGGTCAAAAAACCTCAAAACTGCAAGCCCTCGAAGTGGAGGTGGTGCTTGATCTTAGTAAGACGCACCCACCTGCCTCAGACCCTTTGAACTTGGCATATTTAGAGCTTAGAGAAGATCCCAGTGAGTTCAAGTTCAGGTTAAGGTTTGGCAGAGTGTGGGGACGATCCCCATTTAAATCAGAAAGCAGGGGCGCGGTTGCCAGCTGTGGATCCCGTGTTACCCGCCTGATTTCTGCCACCCCCCGGGATCCCTCCCCCAACTCTCCTGCTGTAACTGGAGTGGGGGGCTGGGGGTACAGGGCGGCCTGGGTGTAGGCCTCAGGGCGGGGCCAGCAGGTGAGGCTGGGCTCCTGCTCTGTTGGTGCCTGGACACATCGCTGCACGGAGCGTGTGCACCGCCTGCCTGAGGTATGCAGCCCACCTGCCCCAGGTGCACACACCCCGACGGCCCCAGGTACACACCCCGACTGCTCTAGATCCCCACACCTATGGCCCCAGGGACAGACCCCACCTGCCCCCTGCAGGTCTGTCCGGTGCGGCGGACATCCCAGGAGACCTGTCCTGCCTGCCTACCTCACCTGAGGTGGGGTGCGAGGATCCCAGTGGGGTGCAGGGTCTGAACAGAGGGCGAAAGCCCAGGGCGCTGCCCCCCAGAGGGCCAGGCCATGGGGACACGGCGTCCCCGGGCTCCCGGGGCCTCGGATGGCAGGGGACTGCCGCTCTGAAGAGACTCGGGCGCTGGCTGACGAGTTCCCCCAGGCACAAGGCCCCAGGCCCCTGCCAGCTCCGGACCCCCACACTGTCTACTCCAGGAGCCGAATGCTTCGGGGACGTGCGGCAGCCACTAGAGTAACTGGGATGCAGGGGGGACGCCCTGCTGGGCCGGAAGCGGGGTTGTTAGCGGTTTACTGGGACCGAGGAGACGCTGAGGAGGAAACTGGGGGCCCCCATCGAATGGAGGTTTAAAAACAGGTTTTAGGGGTGCCCTTCCAGCCTTCAGGACAGCGGGCATGGGGGGCACTTCCAAACAGTGCCGTCTCAGGAGGGGCTCACTTTCTCTAGGGCACGGGGGGCCTGGAGGGGCGCTGGGGACTTGGCCGAGGTTGTGAGTGGCCCTGCCAGGGCTGCTCCCCAGGCTCGGACCCGGGTCCCCTCCTGCCTCGGGGCCCAACACCAACCGCAGGGGCACTGTGGGGTCCCAGCCAGGTCCCCTGCTGTCTGTACTCGGGGTGCTGCTGGGGAGGCTGGTGGTGGGGGGAACATCACCATCAGCTGCCCTGAACCCCAGCAATGTGGGGTGAAGCCTTAGAGCAGAGACTGCATTTTTCCAGAATAAATTCTGCCTGAGACCCAGCTCTGCTCCTCTTGGGGTTCCTGGCTGCCACCCCCCTGATTTCAGACTCAGCTGCCCCACGGCCGCCTGGGCCAATGCCTTAAAATATACAAATCTCAGTTCACCGTCGGGTCTGCGTCTCTGCAGAACCCTGATGGCACGAGCAGGCTCAGGGGAAGCCGGACTCCCCTCCGGGGTGGCTGTGGTGTCAGCCCCAAAGCCCCCCAGGAGGGCGCGACCCCGGCCAGGGTGGCTCCCGGCCCCCACCTCTGCTGCTGCCCCCGCCAACCCAGAGCACCCCAAATCACACTCAAAGCCGGGATCAGGGTCCGCAGTCGGTCCACACGCTCACTGGGACCCCCCAAGCCCAGGAGCCTGCGGGGACCACGCAGGAGAAAAAAAAGACTCCCCAAACCCTGAATTTCCACAGAAAGCCAAGAAAGTCATGAGGATATTTAGATAAAAAGAGAACACTGCTACTGTTTTATTAGTGGGTGTGCAGCGAAAAGAAGATGGTTCTGTGAAATCAATCATCAGACCTGCCCCCGCCCTCCCCAGCTGGGGCTGCTGCCCCCCAGCCTCTGATCGGTCCCACACCTCCCAGCGGCCCCCATGCCCCCCGCCAGGCAGGGCCCCCAGCTAAGGGGACCCCACCAGCACGGTCACACCTCACGCCTGCCCCTGAAACAACCCCTCGCCCCACTCCCACCAGCGGATGGCCCCTCCCTCCCAGGCCCGACCCCACATGGAGCCATGTGGTTCCGTGTGGACCTGTGTGGTTCCGTGTGGACCTTTGTGGACCCATGTGGACCCATGTGGTTCTGTGTGAACCCCATGTGGACCCATGTGGACCCTGTGTGGACCCATGTGGTTCCATGTGGACCCTGTGTGGACCCATGTGGACCCATGTGGACCCATGTGGTTCCATGTGGTTCTGTGTGAACCCCGTGTGGACCCATGTGGACCCTGTGTGGACCCATGTGGTTCCATGTGGACCCTGTGTGGACCCATGTGGACCCATGTGGACCCATGTGGTTCCGTGTGGTTCTGTGCGAACCCCGTGTGGACCCATGTGGTTCTGTGTGGACCCGTGTGGTTCCGTGTGGACCGTGTGGTTCCATGTGGACCCATGTGGTGTGGTTCCATGTGGACCTATGTGGACCCTGTGTGGACCCATGTGGTTCCATGTGGACCCTGTGTGGACCCGTGTGGACCCATGTGGTTCCGTGTGGTTCTGTGTGAACCCCGTGTGGACCCATGTGGTTCTGTGTGGACCCGTGTGGACTGTGTGGACCCTGTGTGGTTCCGTGTGGTTCCATGTGGACCCATGTGGTGTGGTTCCATGTGGACCTATGTGGACCTGTGTGAACCCATGTGGTTCCATGTGGTTCTGTGTGAACCCCGTGTGGACCCATGTGGTTCTGTGTGGATCCGTGTGGTTCCATGTGGACCCTGTGTGGACCCGTGGACCCATGTGGTTCCGTGTGGTTCTGTGTGAACCCCGTGTGGACCCATGTGGTTCTGTGTGGACCCGTGTGGACCGTGTGGACCCTGTGTGGTTCCGTGTGGTTCCATGTGGACCCTGTGTGGACCCATGTGGTTCCGTGTGGTTCTGTGTGAACCCCGTGTGGACCCATGTGGTTCTGTGTGGATCCGTGTGGTTCCATGTGGACCCTGTGTGGACCCGTGGACCCATGTGGTTCCGTGTGGTTCTGTGTGAACCCCGTGTGGACCCATGTGGTTCTGTGTGGACCCGTGTGGACTGTGTGGACCCTGTGTGGTTCCGTGTGGTTCCATGTGGACCCTGTGTGGACCCATGTGGTTCCGTGTGGTTCTGTGTGAACCCCGTGTGGACCCATGTGGTTCTGTGTGGACCCGTGTGGACCGTGTGGACCCTGTGTGGTTCCGTGTGGTTCCATGTGGACCCTGTGTGGACCCGTGTGGTTCCGTGTGAACCCTGTGTGGTTCCATGTGGACCTGTGTGGACCTGTGTGGTGGTAGTGTGTGCACTGTGTGGACACTATGATGACCCCATGTGGATCCCTTGTTGACTCACTCGTGGACACCAGGTGGACCCTCCATGGACACCTGTCTTGACCTGACTTGATCCTGGGTGGACACCAGTGTAGACCCTGTGATGACCAGTGTAGACCTCTGGTGGCTCAGCGAGGCCCCCGTGGCCGCCTGCTCCCCGTTTCCCGGCCTGACTGAGCCCAGCACGGCCGGTCTAGTGGTCACCGTCTCGTCTTTCAGAGCAAGCACAAGCCAGTGGGTCTGTCTCCCTGGAGTACTGCAGATGGGATCCAAAATCTCTACATTGTTCCTCTCGGCTTTTATTTATGAAAGGACAAATAAATTTATTCATTTCTAAGTAGATAAGCATTCTGGGAAGAATGTTTTAGAAAACATGAAATTAAAAATGTTTCTTGTGATTTAAGTCAACACATAGAGATAAACAAGCCAGGCTCTTTTACCAAGAATCTTTCCAAACAGTAAATTACGTTAACATAAGTCATTAAGACACAACTTCTAATTGTTTCAGTAGAAAAATGTGCAACACATTACAAACACGTCTAGGGCAAATCTCTCAGTGGTCCCATAATATTTCCTCCAAGCAAAATGGAAGATGCTTTTAAATCTGTCTTTTAAGGTTTGTCCTTTTCCTTTTTTTCCTTATAACTTTATTGAGGTATAACTAACATGCAAAAATGATTATATTTAAAGTGTACAATTTGATAAGTTTTGACTTAACAGAGTTTCTGTGTTGGGTAATAGAAAGTTTTGGTGTGGACGGTGGTGATGGTAGCATGACACTGTGAACATAATTAGACTGAATTGCCTATTTGAATGTGGTTACAGGGGACGTTTTAGGTTGTATGTATGATACTACAATAAATTTTTTTTAATCCCATAGGACTGTACAACACAGTGAACCCTAAAGTAAACCATGGACTATCATTAACAGTACAATGATAATAATCTTCTTAAATCAATTGTAACAAATGTACCAAACTAATACAAGGGGTTAGTAACAGGGGGGATTTATGGGAACTCCATATTTTCTGCATGATTTTTTCTATAAACCTACAACTTCTCTAATAAAAATATTATATTAGAAAAATGACATTATTGTACATATAAAAAAATTGAAATACAGACTGTAAGCTTTAAATCAATGTTAAATTTCTTGAACTTGACAACTGAACATAAGTGAATATCCTTGTTCTTCAGAAATGTACCTGGCAGTATTAAGTGTTAAAGGAGCTTGATGTACACAACCTACAACCAAGTGTGCAGAAAATGCATTGGTAAATTCACAGACAGACACAGACACATAGATGGACAGAGAGAGAGGTGGATTGGTGGAATGATGGAGATATATATATATGTGTGTGCGTGTGTGTGTGTGTGTGTGTGTGTGTGTGTATATGCACTAAAGATTAAAATACAAAGAGATTTTTTTAACAAGGCTCATGGTGTTCCTGGGAAAATCGACTGTGAACAATCAATGCTGAGATGCCCCAATAAAAGTATCAGACTTTAAAGATAAGGGGTGGGGGGGATCCTTTGGACAATCAAGCAGAAGAAAATCCAATTTATTTCCAAAAGAAAGAACACAAGATTAGCATCAAATGTCTCAATACCAATTCTTTGTTAAAAACCAATGGGGTTGAGGAAGAAACCTTGAGGGCACTATATTGAGTGAAATAAGTCAGACACATAAGGACAAATATTGTGTAGTCTCACTGATATGAACTAATTATAATATGTAAACTCATAGACATGAAATATAAGTTACCAGGATACAGAACAAGACTAAAGGATGGGGAGTGGTTGCTTACTATGAGCAGAATGTTCAGCTAGGGTGAACTTAAATGTTTGGAAATGGACAAAGGTGACGGTAGCACATTGTGAGAATGACTAACAGTGCTGAAAGGTGTGTGAACATGGTGGAAAGGGTAAGCTCAGAGTCACGCATGTCACCAGAAGGAAAGTTGGAGGTAAAATATGGGGATGTATAAAACAGTGAATCTTGTGGTGGACAATGTCCATGATTAACTGTACAAATATTAGCAATCTCTTTCATGAACTAGAACAAATGTGTGACACTATAACTAGAAGATAACAATAGAGGGGCATTTAAGGAAAAAATATACCTGTTGCAAACTATATACTACAGTTAGTAGTATTTTAACATTCTTTCATCAACAGTAACAAATATACTACACCAATACTATGAGCCAATAATGGAGGGGGGTGGTTAGGGGTAGGGGAGGATTTGAGTTTCCTTTTTTGTTTTTATTTCTTTTCTGGAGTAATGGAAATGTTCTAAAAATTGAAAAAAATTAATTGTGGTGATGGATGCACAGCTGTATGATGGTACTGGGGGAAATGGATTGTACACTTTGGATCTTTGGGTGATTGTATGGTATGTGAACAATCTCAATAAAATAAAAAAAAAAAAAAAAAAAAAAAACAACCAAGGGGGAAAAAGTTAAATATACTCCAGGGAAGGAAAGAACAGTGAGCCGAGAATTCCGTGTCCAGCCGAGCAGTTCTCCAAGAATAAAGGCAAAGCCGGCCACAACCCTGCAGGAACTCGGGGAGTCCCTGTGAGCCCTTCCCCCAAACCCACAAAGAACCAGCTTCAGACAACCACAAAATAATTGGAGACACTTTAGTATAAATTCTGGGGATGGGCCTAGAAGATATTTACGTGTAAAACTAAGACTAAAGGATTTGGATAAGGATGACAAATGGAATGCAAATGGTTTAGATTTTGAAATATAGAACCAAAGCGACCTACAAGCAGAGGAAGCATCATGGGGGCCTCCCCTGGGGCAGGGCGGGTGCCCCGACGCTGTCACTCCTGTGGCAGAGGCTCACGTGACCGAGGGGAAAAGACCAGCACGAAGAATTCTAACGCCCACGCCAAAACGGTGAAAATAAATTAAAATTGAATACTATGAAATGATCAAATAGCTCAAAAGAAGGCAGGAAATGGGAAGCAGAAGAATGAAAAAGAAAGGGAAAAAACAAAAATCAAATAGTAAAATGGTAGACCAAGATCCAAATGTATAAATAATGAAGTTAAATATAAATGTTCTAAACATGCCAATTAAAGACAAAGATATTCAGAACAGATTTAAATAAAAGAACCAAATATATGCTATCTTTGAGAGGCATACTTGAAACATAGCAACATAGGTAAGTTAAAAATAAAAGAAATTAAAAAGACATACAATGCAATCACTAATCAAATGCTGAAGTGACTATGTTAACATGTGACTGAAGAGCAGACTTCAGAACAAAGAAAAAGGGATACTGAGGACATCACGTAATATTGAAAAGGTCAATCCCCCAAGAAGACATAACAGTCCTAAATGGACATGCCCTGAGCAAGACAGGGTCAAGATACATGAGGAGGAACTGATGGATCTGAAAAAAGAAAGAAAGAAATCCACAATTGTGGTCGGAGACGTCAATACCCTTCTCTCAAAAATTGATAGAAACAGTAGGAAGAAAATCAGCAAAGCTATAGAAAATTGAACATCATCAACCATTTCCAGTTGCCAGTTGCAGGACACTCCACTCACCAGAGGCAGAGAGCAGCTCTTTTCGAGTGCGCCTGGAACAGCCACTAGGATAGCCCATATCCTGGTCGTGAAACAAACCTCAGCAAATTTAAAATAATTCAAATCATATGGAGTGCGTTCTCCAGCCACGACGGAATTAGCCCAGAAATCAATAACAGGCAGATAACAGAAAAACCTCCAAATACACATAGATTAAACAGCACTCTACTAAATTATCCATCGGTCAAAGAGCAAGCCTCAGGGAAAATTTTAAATGTATTACATTAAATAAAAATGAAAACATAACCTATCAAAACTTGTGCAACGGAACAAAAATAGTGCTCAGAAGGAAATTTACCACATTAAATGCTTCCATTAGAAAAGCACAAAGGACTGATTTCAATAATCCAAGATTCCACCTCAAAAAATAAGGAAAAAAAGAAGAAAAAGAAAAGAGAAAATCGATGAAACAAAAGTCATATTTTTAAAAAGATCAATAATTGATAAATTTCAATCAAGACTGACAAAGAAAAGAAAGGAGAAGACACAAACTGCCAATATTTGGACTGAAAAAAAGAGTATCACTAGGGACCCTGCAGACATTAAAAGGATAATGCAGGATACTATGGCAGCCTGGAGCGTATAATGGAATAACTTAGCTGCAGTGGATCAACCCCTCTAAAACTACAATCCACCAAAATTCACCCAAAAAGAAGAAAATAACCTGAACACTACTATAACTATTAAAGAAATTGAATTTGTAATTTTAAGCCTTCCAAAAAAAAAAAATCTCTAAGCACAGTTGGTGAATTTTACCAAACATTTAAAGAATTAAGACCAATTTTATACAATCTATTACAGAAAATAGAACAGCAGGGAATTCTTTGCAAATCATTACATTAAGCCAAACTTACTGATACCAAGACAATGGAAGAAAGGAAAACTTACAAGAAAATAAAAGTACACAAGAAAATAGACACAAAAATCCTTAATAAAATAATAGCAGATTGAATCCAACAATATAAAAAAGAAACACAGCATAAGAAAATGGGATTTGTTGCGGGACTGCAAGACTGGTTCAATATTTGAAAATCAAGCAATATAATAAGCCATATTAATATCAATAGGCTTTAAAAATGATGATATTGATTATTGAAGAAAAAGCATTTGACAAAATTTAATACCCATTCCTGATTAAAACTCTCAGCAAACTAAATATAGAAAGTGTGCCCCCAAAACGTCATGTTCTTTGATGCAACCTTATGGGGCCAGTCATATTAGTGTTGATTAGGTTGGAACCTATTGATTGTTTCCATGGAGATATGATTCAGTCAATTGTGGGCGAGACCTTTGATTGGGTAATTTCCATGGAGGTGTTACCCCACCCATTCAGAGCGGGTCTGAATTAAATTGCTGGAGCCAAATAAAAGAGCTGAGAAACAGAAGGAACTCAGAGCATCTGTTAGTGACATTTTGGAGAGCAACTGAGAGAGACATTTTGGAGACAACCATTGAAAGCAGACTTATGCTAGCCCAGAGTTTGCTCCAGAGAAGCTAAGAGAGGACAAAACGCCCCAAAAGCAACATTTTGGAGAATGCCATTTTGAAACGCAACCTGGGAGCAAATGGACGCCAGCCACGTGCCTTCCCAGCTAACAGAGGTTTTCCGGACGCCATTGGCCATCCTTCAGTGAAGGTACCCGATTGCTGATGTGTTACCTTGGACTCTTTATGGCCTTAAGACTGTAACTGTGTAGCCAAACAAACCCCCTTTATAAAGGCCAATCCATCTCTGGTGTTTTACTTAAGAGCAGCACTAGCAAAAGGGAGCAGAAGGGAACTTCCTTAACCTGATAAAGGGCATCTGCGAAAAAACCTCCTGCTAACACCCTCCTCAATGGTGGAAGCCTGAAAGCTTTCCTCCTAAAATGGGGACAAGACAAGAATGTCCTCTCTCCACTTTCACTCAACATTGTATTGCAGGTTTGAGCCAAGAACTGGACAGGACGAAGTTGAAGTATCTTTAATTGCCGACAAGATGGCCGTCTGTGTAGAAGATGCAACGGAATCTACACACGCGCAATAAAGCTGCTAGAACTACTAAGTGAATTTAGAAGAGTCACAGGCTATACGGTCAATAAACAAAAATCACTGTATCTCTAAACGTCATCAGTGAACAACTGGAAAACAAGACTGAAAAAACAATACAGTTTGCAACAGCTTAAAAAATTAAATACTTAGATATAAATCCAACAAGACCTGGTCAGGATCCGCACACTGAGAACACCAAAACGCTGGTGACAGAGACCCAAGAAGGCCTAAGTGATGGAGGGGCACGCCGTGCTCCCGGCCCGGAAGGTCCCACGGGGAGAGGGTGCTGGTTCTGCCTGCAGGAGCCCATAGGTTTAAGGCACCTTCAATTCGAAAAACCCACAGGGGTTTTTTTGGAAGGTAAAGAGCAGCTCATTCTAAAAATTACACGGAAAGGCAAAGGAACTGAAATACTCAAACCATTTGAAGATAAAGAATACCATTCCATTTTTTTTTATGAGTAAGCAAAGAACTTCTAGTTTTTATTTTTAAAAAATCATTTATCAAGAAAAATATTCAATCAAATTTAAAAAAATCAGAATGGATTGATTTACAATAAAATAGTCAACTTAAAACATCAGCCCTTTTATTTAGGACCAAGGAGGCCAATAGTTCCCATTTGAACAGCAGAATTGCACAACTGATATTTTACCTATAGTTGATGGCACAGAAATATAAGTCACACAACTTCCATTGAGAGCCTCCTCCCCCTCCAGAACAGAGTTCATATAATTGCTTCTTAGGCTTTTTAAACTCATGTTATATTTTGAAATATACCCGCAACTACTCTGATAATGAGAACACTTTTAAAACAATTCTTACAGAAAACAAAAGATCTTAAAATAAGAAACTTAGGAAAGATGAAAAGTAATGTACAAGAATGATAGTTCCTTGTTTATAGCAACCACTCAAATAAAATATTTTCCCTAATTAATTATCCTCGCTTCCTGTAATTTATCAGCAAAGATGAAGTACAGGAAGCAGAATGCACCATTTTTTGGTTTCTGGTTGTAGCTGCCAGCTACTGTGTTCATGGCTGTAAATGTGAAGCAAAATACAATTATGCTCAAAAATTCTGGAATGGGAAAACCCCAAAATATCTCTTTAAAGTTTTTCTCTGTCCTTGCTTTCAAGTCAAGACAAAAAATTCACAGCAGTTGAAAGGATGGTGAAAGACTATGGGGCCCAAGAAAATAAAATCATGATTAATTTTACCTGTTATACTCCTAAAGTGCTAATTGTAGTTAAGTATGAAATTTTATTACCAAGTAACATTCTATAGTAAGCTTTGAGTAAAACAGCACTTAATAGATTTATTAACAGATTAGTTATGGTAGCCTTTAGATAAACAGAACATCTTAATTTTTACTCTTTAACTTGCAACCTTAAAAAAAAAAACCATACATGAAGGAATATGTAATTTATGACAGCTGGCCAGGCACTTAACTTGCGGAAAGAGATTTTCAGATTTCGAGGTAAACTAACATTGTTTTCAGCAATCACAAACATATTCAAAACACCACATTTTATGCCACACTAAATGAAGTTACTCAGCTCTTTTTTAAACTATAGTTTTGTCACACTATTGTGCCAAAACTCACACCCAAGTTCAACTTTTTAAGATGATAATAAAAGAACATTTTCAAGTCTGACTTTTGGCCCTATTTAGATACTTCTGTGCTTAGAACATACTTGAGAAAACTATAAGGAGATAAAGGCACAAGAGCCTGAAATGAATCACTATCTCTTTCTCCTTAGTTTCACATTAAATTTAACAGACTTTTTAGGAAAAGAGTCAAGCTACCAGTCATACAGACACTTTAAAAAAGACGATTGGTTGCGGTGGTGAGCCTCAATCAAGCCTCAAGGAAACAGAGAGCGATGCTCCAAAAGGAGCAGAAATAAAGGAGAGAGCTTCTGTTTTCAGGTGCTGATGGTGCTGTGCAAGCCCCCAGAATCAGCACTGGGGAGCACACAACTCTCCGGGTTGATTTTGCTCTGGGCACAGTATATTTCTTCCCCTCTTCTGAATTCCTTTCAAGGTAATATCAAGTTTGCTTATCAAATGAAGATTCAAACTAGATGGAGGACCTTAGTAAGTATTTAGAATTAGAAAATCAGAACAGAGAGTGGCCATTTGGAATTATTCTTTTATCAAAAGTTATCCAAGTCTATTTTGTATTTTCTCTTCCTTTCTCAAACAGCAATTTCAACTCAAAGACTACTTATTTTGAACAAACTCATCAGCTTTGGCTATCGGGTATGCATAGACTAATCAAAATCTGTTTTAAATCCTTCAGAGGACATTATGTATAAAGAAAAACTTTTTAGTTTTGATTTGAGGCATTCTCATTCTCAAAAAAATATTTAACACGAAAAAACTACTGGCTTAATTTAGAATTTCTACATGGCTTAAAAACTTGTCTAAATACTTTATTCATAAAGAATTCTAAACTGACCTTCCTTAGTAAGCCAAGTCACGGTGAAGGATTTGTGCTGAGCAACCTCTTTCCTTGCAGGGCCTACAGCATCTGGCAAAACTACTAGCTGGAATTACTGGTTCAATGTGCTAATGTGGAAGAATTTCTCTCTCTGTGATGCTAACCAGCTTGTTCAAGTTTTGAAACTGTGACCCTGGTTCATTAGCGCCATACTTAACCCAAGTGAAATAACTAATCAAGTACCTGTTGATGTGGGGTGAGGGTCACAGGGTGGGATGAGAAGGAGATTGAGAGCAATAGTTATTACATCATCAAGACACCATGATATGCAGTGAAAATGTAACTTGTCTGTTAACATACTGCATTTGAGGCTTGAAAATAATTGATCACAGATATTAAACAAAACTGCACCCAACTTTTTTACCGTATCTGAACACCTGCAAATGTTGAGCTCTCTGGTATGACCCAAATTTGAATACAAGTGGAAGCTAGAAGAAACAAATAACATACAATTTATAGGTAGTAGCCTACAAAAAAATGTGGAGATTAAGTAACAATTAAGTGAGATTATTCATAATTGTTTCCAGTTACCTTTTTCTCTTTGGAGAGCCCAAAAACAGGCCTCTGGAAGACCAACTTAATACTGTAAGAAATGGCATCTGCTACCATATAGATGTATGTTTCCTTCAAAGGACAGACTGATCATAAATGTATCTCAGTGTGAGAAACAGGCAACTATTTCTAAAAAGGAATAAACGCTCACCCGATTGTGGAGAACAAAAGAATTTATTCACAATCTTGCAAGAACGGGCTCAACCAAAATGTGTGGGGGTTGGCGCCCAGAACAATAGACCCAGCAGTATTTATTCCCTACACCTAACTGCAAGTCCCTCCCCTGTTTCTCCATTGGCTGGATACTTCAGAGGTTACATTCTATTCGACAAGCCTAACTAGCTCATGCAAATTTGAAACATGCAGCCCGCCCAAATTGGAAACATTTGAAAGAAAACTCTCCTGTGCAAACTTGGAACATTTGAAAGAAGTCTCCACCCCTCTTTCCTTTGTTCTTGAACTGCAGAGCCAGTCTGAGCTAGTTTGGTAACAACTTATGAAACTGTTTAAGGAACCCTCCCCCCACCCAGTCTCCACCTTGCAAGGACAGTGGGCGGATAAACAGGAGGACTGGCCACCGATTATAGCTTGGCTTCTTGATCCTCTGCCATTCCCCTGAGCTGCCCCCACCCTGTGTGAAAGCTAAACTTAATCTAATTCTCACACTCAGACATTCATTTTCATAATGTTTTTTGAGACATCAACTCCACTGAAGTATTGTAAAGGAAGTCTATTGTAAAGGAAGTCTTCTAGGAAAAAGGCACTTTGTTGTCAAAGTTGGATTTAATTACATGAAATTGAGAAGACTAGGATAGACTCAAAAGTCAGTATTCACTTTTGTATTTATGAATACAGAGCAGATGCCAGTTTAGAGAATGTAGCTGATAACATAAACAAACCAAACAGCAACATTAACTATATTCTCTGCAAAACAGTAACTAATTTATGACATTTCTCCAAAAATCAACATAGTTCCAAGTTCAACAGTAAAAAGAAAAAAAAAGTCACTAGCAGTTGCAACTTTAGAGTTCAA
This sequence comes from Choloepus didactylus, assembly GCF_015220235.1. Classification (NCBI taxonomy): domain Eukaryota; kingdom Metazoa; phylum Chordata; class Mammalia; order Pilosa; family Megalonychidae; genus Choloepus; species Choloepus didactylus. The sequence continues at coordinate 24,795,305 of NC_051317.1, read as the reverse complement.
GACACTGTTTTCAACAGAATTTCATGTCTACAGTTTGGTTCTCTGTTTCGGAGCATGATTGGCTTTTCAGATGAAAACCCTGGGGTGGCGGAGGGAGGAGGTGGGGTGGGGGAAGGAGGACACTTAGGGCAGAAAATACTGGGGAGTAGCAAGAGGTGCATTTCTGTGGTCAGACAACCAGGTGAGGAGGTTGTTATTCTGAGAACTTCTCAAATAAAGAATATTGTGCCGATCCACTGAGAGTTAGGAAGCAGCGGGAGCTTCTCTGTGAGACTGAAGACAGCAACAGGAATCTTCTCCTCCAGGGAGGTCAGGAGCAGGTGTGAAAGTGGCTCTTTTCTGATGATAGAACTTTATAAGTATCTGGTTACATCACCACTCATGGCAACCCCATACACCTTGAGTTCCATCGTCACTGCTGTTGGGGTTTTTCATTTGGCACTGACGTATTTCTCTTACTAGTGTGTAAAAGGCATCTTCCCCACCCTCATGGTGGGATCACACTCATCCACGAAGTGGTTCTGGGGTTGCTGGATTGTCAGCGCTTTTCCCAACGTGCTCCGACCACCACCTGTCTGTACTCAGCCATCTCTCACCAGCAATGATCTCACGCTCCGCTGCCTCCGTTTCAGACCGAGTCAGGTCTACAACCGGGAAAAACACTGGAGACCCCGGAACCACCGTGAACAGCCCCCACCAGGGAGAGGCACTACTGGCCCCGCCCGCTACCACCATTTCATTGTAAGACTTACTATGTAGACTTAATTACACTTTGACAAAGTGCAAAGGAATTCAACGGAGAAAGAATAGGGTTTTAAGCAAATAGTACTAAAACCATGGTACACAGGCAAAAAGGACAACACAAAATCTCGAAAAACTTCACACATAAAAAATTTACTGAAAACGGATCAGAGACCTAAATGTCAACAGCAAATCTATAAACTACTTAGAAGGAAACAAACATAGCAGAAAATCTTCCTGGGCTGGAGTTCTTGGTCACAAATGAAAAGCATGATCCATAGAGGAAAAAATTGATAAGCTGGACTTCATCAAAATTAAAAACTTCTACTTTGTGAGACACACTGTCAAGAAGATGAAAAAACAAACTATAGACTTGGAGAAAACACTGGAATAACAGTTATAATGTACTGAGAATATATGAACAACTCCCAGAATTCAAGACTCGGAGACAATTCCCCCGCGAGGACAGACAGATGCAAATGAGCACAGAAAACATGTTCCACCTCGTGGGACACTCAAGAGAGGCCGGTGACAGCCACAGTGAGCTGTCAGCGCGCACCTGGGGGCGGCCACCTGCAAACTAGGCCCGCCGGGGCGCCCCGGGCAGCAGGTGAGGCGGCAGGTGGGCTGGGGGCGGGGCGGCAGGTGAGGCGGCAGGTGGGCTGGGGGCGGGGCGGCAGGTGGGCTGGGGGCAGGGCGGCAGACGAGGCGGCAGGTGGGCTGCGGGGCGGGGCGGCAGGTGGGGCGGCAGGTGGGCTGGGGGCGGGGCGGCAGGTGGGGCGGCAGGTGAGGCGGCAGGTGGGCTGGGGGCGGGGCGGCAGGTGGGCTGGGGGCGGAGCGGCAGGCGAGGCGGCAGGTGGGCGGCAGGTGAGGCGGCAGGTGGGCTGGGGGCGGGGCGGCAGGTGGGCTGGGGCGGGGCCGCGGGGAGTCACCGCCCTGGGGTGAGGGGCGGCGCGTCCTCCCGGGCACAGGCGACCCGGCCCCTCCGCCGCGGACACCGCCGGACTCCTCGCCCGGGGACGTGGGGGCCGCGCAGGACTCGGGGTCCGGGCGGATGGCGCGGGGCTGGGAGCGGCGCCCAAGGCCGGAGAGAAGAGCCCGTCCGCGCGCGGGCCCCCCGGGAACGTCTCCGCGCAGGGGCCTCGGGTCTTGAACACCCGCCAGCACAGCGCGGCGCGGGCGGAGCGGACGCGCCAGGGGACCCAGCCCCGCCTGCAGGGCCGGTCCGAACCGGTCACAGCCACGCCCCGGCCACGCCCCCACGCCCCACCCCCTCCCACCCCCACGCCCTCCCCTCGGCCCCTCGCCCACCCCGGGCGCGTCCCCCAGAGCCCTCAGAAAGGCGCCTTCAGCCCGTCACTCCCTGCTTGGGGAGGGGGCGCCTTCTCTTGGGGGCTCCCTGGCCCACCCTCCCTGCCCTGCACAGACTGATGACCCAGGCGGGACTCCCTGCGCACCCCGCCCCCCGCAGTGGGTGAGCCCCCTGGCCTCTTGGGGTCCTCGCACAGAGCCTGGAGCCAGAAGGCAAGCGGCAGTGTGGCCGCCCCCGTCCCTGGAGGCAGGAGAGTCTGTCTGTCTGTGTGTCTGTCCATCCTGTGATTGTGGTCCTCACCCCAAATGTACCCTGCGACCTGGCCTCTCTGCCCAGCTCCCCATGAGTCCTGAGCCCCCAGATGCCTGCACCCCCGAGGAGGGTGAGCTGTGTGCGAAGCTGCCCCCCACACTCTATGTGAGGTGCCCCCTCCCTCTTAAAGGCCTCGGGTGGGTCCAACAGCCATAGAGGCCACCCGAGGTCCCCAGACGCACAGCCGGCCCCCTTCCCAGAGCAGCGGGGCAGGCGCTCAGTGGGACCCCCGCCGCCTCCTCACCGCCCCAGCCTGGCTCCCACAGGCCGTCCTGGGGTAGGGGTCAGAGACCCCAACCACCCCGGTGCCCCCATGGCAGGGCGCCCACTGCGGGGGGCTGGCCTCCTCAACTTCTCAGCAACAGCAGCTGTGTGGTACTGCAGGATGGACCCACTCTCCCTAATGCACCGTGGGCACGCTGCACACACAGCGCACAAGGGTGTCCATGTGTGCATGAGTGTGTGTGCTTGTTAGTGTGTGCACTGTGAGTGCATGTCAGTCTGTGTGTGTTTCAGTGTGTGGGCCTGTGGTGTGTGTGTGCACACATGTGAGGGTGTGTGCATGTGTAAATGAGTATATGAGCATATGTACCTGTTAGCATGTGTGTGTTTTTGAGTGTGTTCATTATCATAAGTCCGTGTGGTGTGTGTGTGTGTGTGTGTGCATGTTAGCATGTATGTGGACCTGTAGGGGTGTGTGTGTATGTGTGTGAGGACTTATGAGTGTGTGTGTGTGCCTGTTAGCATGTGTGTGTGTGTCCATATAAGCCCAGGACCAGCACTCCCTCCGAGATGCAATCTCTAAATAAGATTATTTCATGTTTATTTGTACTGAGCCATTACCACCAGCCTTTCCATGCTGAACCAAAACCAAAACCCTTCAAATTTCCTTCCAGCTAAACCCCATTACCCTTAAAGATGTAAGTATTGAGTTCCCTACAGGTTTTTTTTCTGTCCGGTAGAAATATAATGCGAGTCACAGATGTAATTTTAAAATTTTCTAGTAGCCACATTTACAAAAGCAAAAAAGAAACAGATGGTAGTAATTTCAATAACGTGTGTTATTTAACTCAATGTACCCAAAATATTACTATTTCCATTTCTAATCAAAATTTAAAAATTGCCACTGAGATGTTTTACATTCCCTTTTGCATCGTGGCCCTCCCCAGCGAGTGTGTGTTACGCCGGCTGCACATCTCCTGCGGTGCTCGCCGGCCGTGGTGGACAGCACAGCCACCCCCCTGACTGCAGACCCGGCTGGGGGGCGCGGGGCCACGCGGCTTGGGAAGGACCCGTGTCCCCAACTCTGCAAGGAGACAGCGGTGGGGAGAGGGCCCGTCGGAAGGTGTCCACGTTGACGGGGGCCAGCTGAGTTGGGCGCTCCTTACGTTTTCCAGAATGCTGCCCAAAAAGCTGGGGAGCAAGCTGGGCAAACTGGAAGTTGACGGCTTGCAGGGCCGTGCCATGGCTGGGAGCAGAAGCCGCGGGGCCCTCGGCAGTTTTGGCAAATTGCTGGGGGCTGGGTGTGGGCGAGGGAGAGAGCAACCCTCCTGGGGGGCAATGTTCGGGGCCCCACTCCTCCCTGGCACTTACCTTCAGGAACGCACTAGGGCCCCCTGCTGAGGACTGAATGAAGACCCCCTCATGGCGCTAGCGGGGGGGGGGGGGGGAAGAGCAGAGGCCAGCACCCCCCCCTCAGCACCCCCTGCCTGCCCGACTCCCCTGTGGCTGAGAGAAGCTTCACGGGGAAACACCCGGGAGGGTCATGGGCCCAAAGGCTGCGGCCGAACTATGCGGTTGCAGTACACAACCCCCGCCCCGGACCCCCACCACCCAGAAAGGGCTGCGGACAGACTGAGGAGCCTCAGGGAAGCCACGGTCAAGAGGGGGCACCTACAGCTCCAGCAAACAGTAGACAGGGCCCAACTCCTGGCCAGATTAATATAAATCTTCTCACCGCAGGCCTGTTTAACTCACGTCCTGTTACCCAATACAACATGTCTGGGTTGCAAAAATTTACGAGGCTAAAAGGCAAAACAAAACAAAACAGAACAAAAACATTCTGAAGAGACAAAGCAAGCGTCAGAACCAGACTCAGATATCAGACAGGTAATTTAAAATAATCATGCTGAATATTTTCAGTGCTCTAAAGGAAAGAACAGACAAGACACAAGAACAAATGAGTAGTTTCGTGGGCAAAGTTCCTGTGCCGGTAGCAACGGATAGTTGGAGGTCATTGGGGGATCCTCATCCTTGATCTGCATGGCTCAACCGGGGACTCTGAACCTTAATAATGAGGTTGTGAAGCTAAGGAAAGAAGTGAAGAGAATCCGAGTTTTGGTTATCCGAAAACTTGTCAGGAGTGTCGCCAGACTGAAGTCAAAAAAGGGTACTGAAGATGCACTGTTAAAAAACCAAAGACGTGCACAACGATTACTTGAAGAAATCCATGCCATGAAGGTCACGGCCCTGGAAACTGAAAATGACTGGGGCTTTCTCCACTGAGCCAAAAAAGAAACAGATAGTCCCCTTCAGACCCAGTCTGAGGCAACCCTCCGGCTCTCCCAGGAATTGAAACCTGATGTAGTAACTAAATCTGCTCTTGGTGATGATATTGACTTTGAAAAAATCTGCAAAATGGTATAACTGCAGTTCATTTACTTGTTTTATGAAAAGTTCCTTATTTTTTGCTTACTTGCTATTTTCTTGTCACCTTTCTCTTTGAAAACTTATCAAGAAGTCAGTTACTATTAATATATTATGATTTTCCCCACTTGAGCTCTAAAATTGCTACTGAAAAATATTTTTATTGTAATTTATGAGTTTTACTTTTCTGTGATACTGCATTTCTAAGTTCTATGAAGGTATGTTAAACTTAATATGGTATTTCATGTGTCAATAACAATTAGTCCATTAATTTTACTAGCTAGAACAAAGAATCTTTATTATTATTCTTTGCAAAGCATTTTTATGAATATCTCATTTAGTTCTTGCATTCACAGTATTATTTTAATCTTCAAAAAGAAGATTATTTTCACTCCTTTTTTACAAATAAGGAAACTGAAGCTTAAAATGATTTAGATGTCTTAAAACTATATCACTATTATGTGGCAAAGTCACTACTTTCACCCAGATTATCTGCTTTATGGACTTTATCACTCCTCCTTCTTCCTTACTATATCCCCCTTTTCATTTCCACCCATTCTTTTAATACCTTTCCAAGACAATTCCACTTTAGAACAGTATTTGGATTCATGGATTGTTCCTATTGCTTCTCTCTTCTTTCATTGATTTCTGCTCTAATCTGTATCATTTCTCTTGGTCTTCTTACTTTATATTTAATTTGCTCTTTTTGTAGTTTCTTAATGTGGAAGCCTAGATTACTAATTCAAAACCTTCCTTCTTTTCTAATATAAGCATTTAATGCTATAAAATTGTCTCCAAGCACTATTTTAGCTGCATCCCATAAATTTTGATATATTTTATTTTCATTTTCTTTGGGTTTAAAATGTCTTTAATTTCCCTTGGACCTTTCTCTTTGGCCCATGGTATTCAGAAGTGGGTATATGTAATAAGTAAATAGAGGAGATAAAAAGGAATCAGAAAACAAATTCTCAGTTAACCCAATAGAAGACAAAAAAGAAAAGGAAGAAACAAAACAAAGAACAGATGAAACAGAAAACAGCTAAAAAGCTAGGTACAATCATATTTAACTTTTTGATCTTTTCAATTCTAGCGGAAAGGTTTTAGGTTGGAGGGAATTATATTCCCAACTGTACAAAATAGGAAAATAAAACTCAGATTAATATATTTTAACTATATAAAATAAATTCTTATTCTTGGCTTTTGTTGAAAGTCCTGAATATATAGGAGGGAATATTTAGATTTAGAAACATGTATTATGAAAGAATACTTGAAGAATACCACATAGTTCTTCCTTTCTTTTCTAACACACCTAAAAGGAAATCACCAAACCACTCACATCAGCAGTAGTTCATGGCAGTAACTATTAATTGTCTTCACAGGGATTTGAGAGGTTGTTGAATATTAGAATCTCAAAAGTTGAGAATATATGTTTCAGGAGGAATTCAAGCATCAATGATGTGGTTGAACTGGATGATATTTAAGGTCTGTTCCAGCCTTAATATGCTCTAATTCTACATTTTTATAGACTAGCATTCACTTCTCTACAATTAATTGGTATTGGACATGCTAAAATATCATATTATAAGGAGGCCAGAATATGAAGGTGTACAATTTGTTTGTTTGGGTGGGAAAGGGGGTATTTGTTGTTATCATCATCTTCAGAAAAGCAACACCAAAGTCATGAGAATGATTTTATAGTATCTTTATTTTATACTAGCATGATTTTGCAGTAAATATTCTTATTCCATAGGATTTGTTCATAAAAAGAGAAAATTTCAGGACTTGTTCATTTTAAATTCGTGTCTAGTCTATGTCTCAGACAAAATGATGATATTGAATAAAATAGTAATAATTGTATAGAAAATGGCAGTATATATGTTTTCTATTGAGAAATAAAAATAATAATTTAAAAAAAAAAAAAAAAAAAAAAAAAAAAAAAAAAAAAAAAAAAAAAAAAAGAACAAATGAGTAATGTGAGTGGAGAAATGGAAACTTGAGGAAACAATTGAAAGGAAACTCTAGAAATCAAAAACACTGAGGAATGCAGAAAACCTTTGACGTGGCTGAGGAATGAGTGAACTTGAGGGTAGATCAGTAGAAACTTCCAAAACTGAAACTCCGAGAGGAAACAGAACGAAGGAACAGAACATCCGAGAACTCTGGACAGTTTCAAAAGGTGTAACATATCCGCAATTGTAATACCAGCAGGAGAAGAAAGAGCAATAAAGAAAGAGAAATATTTGAAATAAGAATGGCTGAGACCTTCCCAAAATTAACAACCAATACCAACCCACAGATCCAGGAAGCTCGGAAAACACCAAGCAGGATAAGCCTACAGCTGGGCACAATATACTCAAACCATGGAAAACAAAGAGACAATCTTGAAAGAAGCTAAGGGGTAAAAATAACTGTATTAGTCAGGGTTCTCCAGGGAAACAGAACCAACAGGAGAGATCTGTAAATCTGAGATTTGATAAAAGTATCTCATGCAATTCTGGGGATGCACGAGTCCAAACTCCGTAGGGCAGGTGAGCTGGCAACTCTGAAGAAGGTGTTGGATGAACTCCCCAGGACAGGCTGGATGGCTGAAGTGGGGAGAGAGAGATTCTCTCTTCTGACTGCTGAAGTCGTCACCTCCCCCTTAAAAACCTTCAACTGATTAGATTAAACATCTCTCATTGCTGAAGACACTCCCCTTAGTTGATTGTAGGTGGATCAGCCATAGAGGCAATCAATTTGCTGATGATTTAAATCCATGAAATATCCTCAGAGTGATAGGCCAGTGCTTGCTTGACCAGACACCTGGGCACCATCACCTGGCCAAGTTGAGACATGAACCTAAGCATCACAGTCCACCCCTTGTCAACTTGGCAGTTGTACACATCACCTTAAACCATACTTAATCTCTAAATAGGACACAATAACAGACATGTGCATCACCTAACAATGCTCAGCTGTCCTGCGTACAACCCTGTCTCCAGAACGGGGTGCAAGTCCTTGGGTAGCATCCACTCTTAAACTTGATATCCTGTAAGTTAAATACTACAAAATGAACAATACAACTTACATCATTTGATAAGGGGATAAGACAGAGAAGAAAACAAAGATATTTGCTTTACAGACAAATACAAATATACCCATAACAAAACAAGGAGGAAATATTCATGCCGTCATAGTCCTCATTTCTGTAACTGGTCATGTGGTTGTAGTTCATATTCATCACTACCTTCTTCCACTACCCATTCCATGTTCCCTTTACCCTCAGCAAGCACTTCAGCTGGCCGTGGTTCTTTGCCTGGTGGGGTGACCCAAACCTTCATTCCTGAAGTTTCTTGGCCATTGGTAGTCCTGCCTGGATTGGGTTGTTGCAGTTTTCCATTGACTTGAATCACGGGGCATGGTAGGACTAGGAGACGCCCCAGGGGATCTCCTGTATTCCAGGAAAGCTCTTCTTTACCTCCATTGTGTAGTTGCAGTGCTATTTCCCCTTGATAGTCAGGATCAATCACCCCAGCCCCTACAGTAATTCCCTTTCTTGCCTGTTGATTCAGAGGCATAAGAAGCCCAAAGTGGCCAGGTGGCAGCCTTAACTTCTAGTTCAATGGGATTATTGTTGTGTTTCCTGGTGGAAGCACTCCTCCTTTTGGGACTAAGACTTGTAGCCCAGCAGACCTTAAGTTTGCACAGACAGGAAGCAAAAATTTCCCTAGTGGATCACTAGGAGTGATAGTGAGTGGTGCCACTCCTGTTTCCACCCCTTGATTCCTGGACCCATGAATCCTGGCTATGGGAGAAACAGCACCATAGAGTGGACGCTGATTCAGGGCATACACAGCCTCCTGGAGAACACTGCCCCAGCCCCGAAAGGTATTGCCACCTAGTTGGTGCCGTAATTGAGTCTTCAACAGGCCATTCCACCGTTCTATCAACCCAGCTGCCTCTGGATGATGGGGAACATGGTAAAACCAGAGAATTCCATGAGCATGTGCCCATCCCCTCACTTCATTTGCTGTGAAGTGGGTTCCTTGGTCTGAAGCAATGCTGTGTGGAATACCATGACGGTGGATGAGGCATTCTGTGAGTCCACAGATAGTAGTTTTGGCAGAAGCATTTCTTGCAGGGAAGGCAAACCCATGTCCAGAGTATGTGTCTATTCCAGCAAGAACAAATCGCTGCCCCTTCCATGATGGAAGTGGTCCAATGTAATCAACCTGCCAACAGGTAGCAGGTGGATCACCCCGAGGAATGGTGCCATATCGGGGACTGAGTGTGGGTCTCTGCTGCTGGCAGATTGGACACTCAGCAGTGGCTGTGGCCAGGTCAGCTTTGGTGAGTGGGAGTCCATGTTGCTGAGCCCATGCATAACCTCCATCCCTACCACCATGACCACTTTGTTCATGAGCCCATTGGGCAATGACAGGGGTGGCTGGGGAAAGAGGCTGATTAATATCCACAGAATGGGTCATTTTATTCACTTGATTATTAAAATCTTTATCTGCTGAAGTCACCCTGTGGTGAGTATTCACTTGGGACACACAAATATCCTCATGTTTTTTTTGCCCACTCAGAAGGGTCTATCCCATACCTCTTCCCAGACTTCTTTGTCACCAATTTTCCAATCATGCTCCTTCCAAGTCCCCGACCATCCAGCCAAACCATTAGCAACACAAATGTAGTCACTGAGTTTTAGCAAGAAAGCAAAGGCAATTAATGGAGAAAGGATACTCTTTTCAACAAACGGTGTTGGAGCAATTGAACGTTAATGTGCAAACAAATTAAAAAAAGTGAATCTAGACACAGACTTTATACCTTTCACAAAATTTAACTCAATATCATAGGCCTAAAGGTAAAATGCAAAACTATAAAACTTCTAGAAGGAAACATAGTAGAAAATCCATGTGAACTTGGGTGTTGGGGTTAGTTTTCAGTTTTCAGGTAAAACACCAGAAGAACAATCCATGAAAGAAAAAATTGATAAGTTGGGCTTTATTACAATTAAAAACTTCTGCTCTGCAAAAGACACTGTTAAGAGAATGAAACAAATATTTGGGAAAAAATATTTGCAAAAATGTATCTGATAAAGGATTTGTATCAAAATTTCCAAGGAATTCTAAATATGCAAGAATAAGAAAACAAAAACCCAATCAAGAATGGACAAACGAGCTAAACAGATGCTTCACTAAAGAAGATGTGTAGATGGCAAATAAGTACCTGAAAAGATGCTTGATGTTACTTGTCATTAGAAACTGTAAATCAAAACAACAATGAGGTACCACTACATACTCACTAAAATGGCTAGAAAACAAAAATAAAAACAAAAACAAAAACTGAAAACACCAAATGCTGACAATGAGGAACGGAAATGAGAAGGACAGGGTCTCTCACAGTGCTGGCGGGAATGCAGGATCGTGCAGCCACGCTGGAAGACGGCCCGGCGGTTTCTTACAGAGCTGAACGTCGTCTCACCATGTCATCCCACAATTGCATCCCAGGGCATTGACCCAGCGGATTGGAAAACCTACACCACACAGAACCTGCACACAAATGTTTACCACAACTTTAATTCATAATCGCCAAAACTTGAAAGCAAATATGATGGCTTTCAGTGGGTGGATGGATAAACATCTGTACAATGGACTATTAACTCAGCCATAAAAAGAAATGATCTGCCAAGCCACACAAGTTAAAAACGCATCTTGCTTAGTGAAAGAAGCCTGTCTGCAAAGGCTTCGTGCTGTGTGGTTCCAATTACAGGGTGTTCTGAAAAGACCAGTGGTTGCCGGAGAGGGTGGGTGTGGGACAGCAGAGCGCAGAGGAGTGTCCGGGCACTGGCACGATTCCGCACGGTCCTGTGGTGGCAGATTCAGGGCGCTGAGCGTTGGAAAAACCCACAGAACCTGACAGGTGCAGAGTGAACCTGAGCGCGTGCAGTTTAGGGGTCCCAGGACGGAGTGCAGACTGTTACCAATCACTAGCGAAACAGAGCAAAACAACACATCTCGCTGAGGAGGTCGGGGACTTGGGGGCACAGGGTCTTGCTGCTCGAGTGGAGCTCGGGTTCCTCAGCCAGGGCCCGGCGCCTGCTTTGGGGCTGGTGGAGACACATGCAGGGCATGTGCCCTGGGCCTGAGACAGAGCTTCCGGCCGGAGCGGAGCGCCGGGGCCCGGCCGGTTTGGGGTGGGCCTGTGTGGAGCCCCAGGACTGCCCGTGCACGAAGGCGCTGGGAGACGTCTGCCCTGAGACTCTCCACCGCGCTCCTCCTGCAAGTCAGGGGACAGGTGCTGGGTCCCACGGGCACGGAAGGCAAGCCCTGGTCCCCAGGCACCCGCTGGTGGCAGCACCACGCCTCGTGCCGACGCCGGCCTCTAATGAAAAGCCACCACGGGGGTGTCCCGTGCACTCCCAGGCAAGAAAGGGCCCTCCGGCACCCACCAGCCCAGGAGCGGGCACGCTCCGCCGCCCTCACAGGGCTACAGAGGCCCAGGAGAGAAGTAGACCCTCGACCTCGCCTGCCCCACGCGAGGGGATCAGAGCTGTGTGCGTCGTGTCCGATTCCAGCCGAGGGCTTCCCGCGGCTCTGCCTGGATCTACCGAGACGCCCTGAGCTCCGGGGAAAACCTTCTCCTCTCCCATCTGGGGAACCCGTGTTCCCAGGCACAAAACAAAGTGACTCTCCCGGCGGACGCTCACAGTCCCCGTGGGTGTTTCCGGGACGTGTGATTAAACGCGGTCCATCGATGAGGACACCGAGTGTCAGTGCGGAAGGAGGCACAGACCCACGGGGGACTCCTTTGGGGTGTAACAGGGTCTCACTCCATTTTCGAGGTCTGCTGAGAGCGTTCAAGCCCCGGCACCCCGCCTTCCCTTTCAGCCCATCTGGGCAAGCCGAGGAGCAAGTCTGGGTGCCCCCTCCCTTGGCGCCATGGGAGCCCCAAACCACACAAGCCCCTGCCATCAGGAACCCCAAGCCCTTCCCAGCTCCCCGGAGCTGTCTGCAGGTCGGGGTGGGGGCAGCCTGCCCTGCGCTCCCCTGCAGCCCGGAACGTGAGTGATAAACCCGTGTCTCAGCATCCGGGCAAATCTGGGGGTGTCTGTCTCCCCTGCACATCCCTAAGAAGAGGATGCTATCAGCTGTGCGCATCACAAACCTCTAAAGGTTCAAAAGATTCAGGAAGTGTTTTGAAGCCCAAACTCCTGGCCGCAAGCCCCAGATTTGAGGAGCAGCTGCGTCTACACGGATCTTGGTGCCCGAAAAGCTCTCAGCCGCTCTCTGGCTGGTTGACCCCTCGCAAATCACTCAACCTCTCTGGTCTCCGTCATCATCAGTGAGATGAAGGTCTGGACTGAAAGGCCCCGCTCCCCACCAGCCCCCACCTGTGCTGCGCCTGTCCAGGTTTGACAGGGCCCCCGACCTGCTCCTGGTGTTGACCTGCGACTTTTGGGGTGTGCCTGTTTGGACTGGGGTGAACTGAGGGTCATAAACTGCAGAGCTGGAGAGAATCCCGGGGCTCCCATGACACCCGGGAAACTCGAGGCCAGGCTCCCTGCTGTCCCCAGGGCCTGTGTCCACGTCCATAAACCAGGGTGCAGTGGGTCGTTGTGAGGAGCACGGAGCAGCACCTGGCCCTGGGTGGGTGTCGGGTGGTCCGGAAGCCTGGGGGGCTCAACACCCCCATTTGCAAGGAGGCAGCAGGGCTCTGGGAAGCCACGTGAGCTCTGGAGGCCACCGCGTAATAGGCGGACGGCTCCCCCAGAAGACGTGCTCGAGGCCTGAGCCTTGGTTGAAAGTGCGACATTATTAAGGTGCAAGCCGAGGGTCCCCAAGGACCGAGGCCACCCCAGAGGGCCGCAGACCCCAGGAGAGGGCCTGGCCACCGAGGCTCGATCCTGGACTTCTTGCATCCAAAGCCGCGAGCCAACAAGTCGCTGTTGTGCAGCCAACCTACTGTGTGGTGTCTGTCATCGCGGCTCCGGCACACCGGGCGAGAAACCCGGGGGAACCACACAAGGAGAACAGGCGGTTCAGTCAGTCCGGGCTTCCGGGAAGCAGGCTCCCGGTGGAGTTTGGGAGCAGCGTGTCCATGAGGTGGCCCTTGGGGAAGGGGGGGAAGCAGGTGTTGGGCAGCGGGAGAGGCCGAGCTGCAATGCAGCCCCCAGGGGAGCCTCGATCCCCCACGGCAGCCCCGATCTCCCAGGGGAGCCCCGATCCGCCCAAGGGAGCCTCGATCCCCCACAGCAGCCCCGATCCCCCAGGGGAGACTCGATCCCCCAAGGGAACCTCAATCCCCCACAGCAGCCCCGATCCCCCAGGGGAGCCTCGATCCCCCACGGCAGCCCCGATCCCTCAGGGGAGCCCCGATCCGCCCAAGGGAGCCTCGATCCCTCAGGGGAGCCCCGATCCGCCCAAGGGAGCCTCAATCCCCCACGGCAGCCCCGATCCCCCAGGGGAGCCCCGATCCCCCACGGGAGCCCCGATCCCTCAGGGGAGCCCCGATCCGCCCAAGGGAGCCTCGATCTTTCACGGCAGCCCCGATCTCCCAGGGGAGACTCAATCCCCCACGGGAGCCCCGATCCCCCAGGGGAGACTCGATCCCCCACGGGAACCTCAATCCCCCACAGCAGCCCTGATCCCCCAGGGGAGCCCCGATCCCCCATGGGAGCCTCGATCCCCCACGGCAGCCTTGAACCCCAACAGGAGCCTCGATCCCCCATGGCAGCCTCGATCCCCCAGGAGAGCCCCGATCCCCCACGGCAGCCCCGATCCCCCATGGCAGCCTCGATCCCCCAGGGGAGCCTCGATCCCCCACAGGAGCCCCGATCTCCCAGGGGAGCCTCGATCCCGCACGGGAACCTCGATCCCCCATGGCAGCCCTGATCCCCCAGGGGAGCCTCAATCCCCCACGGCAGCCTTGAATCCCGACAGAAGCCTCGAACCCCAATGGCTGCCTCGATCCCCGTGAAGCACACACGGCTGCTCTAAGTCGGGTTGGCACGGTCCACACACTCTGTCCTCAAGACTGTGAAGTTAGAAATAAATAGCTGAAGGAATGATTTTAAAGGCATTAGAAATATCTCGTGGATCAAAGAAGAAATCATAATGAAAATAAGAAAATTTTCCATGATAAACATACCTACCTAGCAAGCCCCTGGAGGCAGGCAGCGTTGCGGTGAGGACGTGTCAGCTGCGGAGGGCGATCTCGGGCGCCCAGCGGGCACCTGCGCAGGCTGGAGCGGGCGCAGCCTGATGGAGGAGCTGCTGTTCCGAGCGGACCTTCCCCGCCTCGATCTTCTCCATCCTCGACCTGGGCCCCAGCCCTACATGCCGACCTGCAGGAGCACGGGGGCCCCGTCCTTCCCCAGAGCCCCCCTTCCTGCAGGCAGCCTGTCCCTGAGAAGGCGGGCTGGGGTGAACACCAGGGATGGGGCCTGGGTCCCGGGGGGCGGCGGCAGCCCTGGCCCCCAGAATCCTGCAGGTGAGGGAGCTGCTGTTTGCTGAGAGGGGCCCCAGCTTGGCCATGTGCCGGCCGGATCGCAGATTCCAGACCACTGAGCACGGAGCCGGGGACCCCCCTGGCTGACCAGCCTTGTCCCAGATGGAAATGTTAGCATCCAGCTCAGCGCCCACACTGGGCCTGCCGAGGGGCACTGCCCACCACACCCTGGGAGCGGCTCTATGCCTGGACGTGTCAGGGGCTTTATCCTGGACCCCACCTGGCCGCAGGATGCCCGGGCCTGCTTCCCGGGCTGCAGGTGGCTCCCCTGAGGTGCGGTTACCCCCACGCCCGCCCTGGCAGGTGGTCTTGACACTGTTCTGGGACTTGCTCCCCCTGCACAGCACACCCCCTCACCTGAAACAGAAACCTGCCACAGCCCCCACCCCACCCCAGTCCAAGATGATCCCTGAGCCCTGGTGTAGAGGGCGATTAAGGTAGCATGCATGAAGTCCACCTTCATCTATGCCGGAGATGTGCAACATGGCCGCCAGGGCTGATACAACAATAGCTTAAGTTACCCTCAGCCCTCTTTACGGAAGTAGTTCGCGCCAAAAGTGCTAGTTCGCGCCAAAAATGCTAACCCTACATCTGCCATCCGCCCTAGCAACAGCAGCCACCAATCCTAGACTGCTAGGCCACTTCCCCTTCTCCTAGAGTATATATGCTCTGCCTCTTCAATAAAGTTTTGCAGCTTGATCAGAAACCTGTCTTGCTGTCATTCCTTGTGTCTCTTGTCCCATACCATTCTTCCCTCGCAGGAGTCAGAGCCTCCGTTGATCATCCCGTGGGCCGGGACACCCTGGGACCCGCCATTTCCGGTTGTCTGAACTCGCCCCTGGAGGCCGGCTTCGAAGGAAAGGTCCCTTCTGGCTGGTGGGCTCCATATTGGGCAAGGGGGCTGTGGGGCCCAGGGTTCATGGCCACTGAAACAGGTGGATGAGGGACAGGGCAGCTGCCCCCAGGCCTGGGCCTCCTCTGTCTGCCCCCAAGGTGATGAGAAGATTGCAACACTCCCCAGGAACTCGGATCCAAGCCTTTTCGGGGAGCCAGCCCCAGCTGTTTTCCCTGGAACCGCACTCCGCCCGTTATCTTGTTTTTCCCATCACAGACGTCCAGCCACAGAAGGAACGGAGCCCTCCCAAGGGCAGCCCGCAGGGGAGGCGTGGCCTGCCGGGCGCCCCAGAGCCCAGGCTGTCTCGGATGTACCACAGAGGGGCCGTGAGGGGTCACCAGGGGCCATGAGGGCCATCAGGGTCATGAGGGGCCACGAGGGGTCATGAGGGGCCATGAGGGGTCACCAGAGCCATCGGGGTCATGAGGGGCCACGAGGGGCCACAGAGGAGCATGAGGGATCCACAGAGCCACCACAGAGAAGGCCACGTGGGGGTTTTCACAAAGGAGCCACTGAGGGGCCACGAACGAGACCGTGGAGGAGACGAGAGTCACCACCTGGGGCACCACGGAGGGGCCTTGGGGCCACGTGGAACAGCCCACCGTCGGGTGATGGACCCCCACAGAGGGTGATGTCACCTGTGTCACCCGCCCCTTCAGCCAGAGCAGTTTTGCTGTCATTTCATTTGCAGATAGCGCTTCCTTGTAAGATTTCATTTTAAGGAAGTTTCCATGGATTTTTAAAGTATGAAAACCACTGGAGAAAGGCAAGGAGCTGACCTCTCCAGCCAGAAAACCTAGTTTCCAAGCCCAGGCCCCCGCTGACCACCTGTGCCAGCTCGAATGCTGATGCCCTCCCCGGACCCCAGCCCCTTGCCTGAGAGATGGAGGAGCCGCCATGGGCAGTGAGGAGCTCAAAGGAAGGGTCAGCAAATGTGTCCCCCTTTGCTCGTGTTAGCCCTCCCTGGAGCCTCGAGTACCTGGGCACACGGCGACACCCAGGAGCACCTGCCTCAGTGGATTCTACCTGAGCTCTGGGCAACCAGCCGGTGCTGAGGTACTGAACTGGAGAAAACAGAGCCACTGCCCGCACCCAGGAGCTCAGATTCAGGGGAGCCTAGACAAAAAGGAGAAAAACAGCTGGATGAGATGAGCCCCGATGGCCAGCACAACCCTGATTTGAGTGGTCAGGTCACACCACGAGTGGGTGGGCCTCTGCGGAGCTAAACCCCAGCTTCCGCTGTTGTTCCGTCTCCGTGAGCCATGGCTCCCTCTGCTTTCACGTGCTCAGTGTTTTCCAGTGCTCCCCGTGCCCGCTCTCTCTCGCCCACCAGCCTGAAGCCCAGGATGGGAGAAGAGGGAAGACGGCTGGAGGAGCGACACAGAGAGCCACAACTTCATCGGGATTTCTGAGAGGGGCTCTGCCCGTGCCTCCCCCTTGAGCCAAACTCAAGGACGCAGCAGTAGGACCCACTTCTGTCCAGGGATCTGAGGTGACATTGGCCCCACCCCGTGAGGACCCAGGGATGGCCCTGCCGCGTGCCGCTGGCAATGGGCTCCCAGAGGACCTGAGAGTGATGGCCACAAGGCCGAGTGTGCCAGCCCTGACCCTCACCCCACACTGTGGGCCGTGCGCCGAACCCAGGAGAGCAGCTACAGAGAAGGAAAGACGGCCAGAACGGTGGGACATGAGTCCACAGTGCACGTGACAGAGGTCCTCAGAGAACATAGGGGCAGCAGACGGCAGACCAGGTGTCTTGCCAAAAACAACCAAAATACTGGGCAACACTTTAAAAAATACCTCTCAAAGGCAAGAGATGCCTCGGAGGCTATCAGCCCTGCAGACCCAGGCTTAGCCTCTGGCGTGTGCCACTAGTGTGCATCTGCGTGCAGTTTCTATGCCGCCGTTGGAGCTCAGGCCAACCCAGAGGGTGTAACAGGAGATGCCCCAGAAAGCGAGGGCAAGGGCTGCCGCTCGTAAGAGTGAACTGGCACTGGCTCTGCCCCCAGTCCCAAGGACTATGGGAAAGTGAGTAAGGGCAGCGACACCTCCTCTGGGGATTTTTAACAAGTTAGGCAGCGTGTGATATTGCTGCCCGAATTCACACTTCCTGGGTAGTCTGAGAAACCAAAAGCAGAGAATTTGGTTTACAGTGGTCCTGGTACGGTATTTTCCATAAGTGTTCAAAAGAAGCAAAATGCCAATCCTCTGCTAGGGAAATCTACCTCCACCTCAGGCCTCTCTCAAAGGACCCCGCTAAGTAAAGTTCCAGGGAAAATGAGTAGCTCACAATAAAAAAATCACCAAACACAAAAAGACAAGGCACCGCAAGCCAGAACAGGAATAAACAACAGGCAGAAGAATCGAATCAAACTCAGAAAGACTACAAATATCAAAGTTAAAAAATAAGCCTATGCAATATGATTCAAGACATAAAGAAGGGGCTTGAAATGTTGGTAAACAGCAAGCAGATCTGAAGAACAAACAAACAGAGCTTCGGGAAATTTAAAAAAGGAATGTGTTAATTCAAATTTTAAATTCAGTGGCTTGGTTTAGCATCAGATTATATGAGAGAACTAGAAAAATGGAAGAAGGATGCAGACCAGGGAACTGAGAATAAGGAAAATATGAAAGCCACATTAAGAGAGATGGAGGACAGAGTGAGAACTGAAACCCCAAAAAGAAACGAGAGAGAATTGAATAGCTAATGGCCAAGAACCTGAAGAATGGATTAAAGCCAGGAATGAACTGATCAAAAAGAAATGAATCCCAATCAGGACAAGGGAGAAGAAACTCTTATCCAGACACACTCTAGTCAAGCTGCAGAACAGCAAAGAATACGAGATTATCTCAGCAGCAGCCAAAGAGAAGCAGCCAGCTTTCAGAGGCGCAGCCAGTCTGAACTCACCTCCAGACTGCAATGTGGATGGCAGAAGGCATCCAAGTGCTGAATAAAACACCACCAGGCCAGAGCCCTACAGCCAAGATGCCCTTCAGGAGGGGGATTACTGGGGACGAATCACAACAGGCATAAAGACAAGCCAAGTCCCAACCCCTGTGCTGCGGGTGAGCCCTTTGCAAACAGGACCTCTGACGATGACGTTATTAGTTACGAGTGGGCTCATCTGTGGACAGGACCTTCGAACATCCAATTTGGATGAGGCCAAATTGAAGCAGGGTGGGCCCCCACCCATGTGGGGAGTCTCTGCGAGCAGAGGGAATTTGGAAGCCACCAGTAGCAGCCATAACCGGAAGGAGCCAGAGAGAGGGTCCGCCGTGGGGGAGGACCACCGTCACCGGAGCACTGTGGACGGAGACGGCATCGCCTTGCTAACGCCTCCATCTTGGATGTGGCAGTTTGAAGCTTATGGTCCCAGAAGAACATGTTCTTGATCTAATCCATCCCGGGTGTGGATGTTTCGATGAGGTTGCTTCAGTGAAGGTGTGACCCTCCTCATTCAGGATGGGCCTTAAGCCTCTTACAGGAGTCCTCTGCAAACAGAAGTCAGTACAGAAGGAGAGAGAGAAAGCCGTGGAAGCAAGAAGCCGAAATCAACGAAACCCAGAAGGGAAGGGAGAGGCTGACAGATGCTGCCACGTGGCTGAGGAGCCAAGGACCCCCAGCAGCTGGTCTTCAGGATGGAGCGAAGATGATGCCATGAAACGGACATTTTCCCGGCCTCAGAACTGTAATCCAGTACATTCCCAGTGCGTAAGCTGAACCCACTGCATGGTAGCTCCGTGAGCAGCCTGGGAAACTAAAACAGATTTTGGCACCAGCAGAGTGGGGCACTGGGTTTGCAAACATCAAAAAGGTGGAAATGGCTTTGGGATTGGGCAATGGGCAGAGGCTGCAGGAATTGTGAGGAGCTTGGTAGAAAAGGCCTCGATGGCTTTGAAGAGTCTGTTGGTGGAAATGTGGACACTGCAGGAGCTTCCAGCGAGGCCTCAGAAAGAATGACGAACGTGTCATTGCAAACTGGAAGAAAGGTGACCCTCGTTTGAAAGCGGCAGAGAACTTGGCAAAATTGAGCCCTGGTGTCAGATGGAAAGCAGAATTTGAGAGCAGTGAGCTTGGATATTTAGCTGAAGAGATTTCCAAAATAAATGTGGGAAAAGTGCAGCCTGGCTTCTCCTTGCAGTTTATAGTGAAATGAGAGAGGAAAGGGACAAGCTGAGAAATGAACTGGGCACAAAGAAACAAGGAATGGATGGTTTGGAGAATTCCGAGCTTCCGGAAAGCGAGTCCCTGGAGAACAGTGCTCCTTGTGAGGCTTTAACTGAACATGGAACCAGTCGGCCATTTCGGTGTGCACCAGGCCTGGAGATGGAGTTATCCGGGAAGGGTCTGTGGAGAGTCCTACTGTCGGATGGTTGGGGCCCCCGTGTGCTGCATGCAAAACCGACAAGTTATTTTTGAGAGATCTGTCTGATGGAACCACTGCCAGCCTGGACTAGAAGAGGCAGAAAAGTGACGACTGGAGGAAAATCACATCAATGGCAGGACCGTGCAAGCTGAGGGCAGAAGTGAAGAGACGTCCTCGGGCCAAGAGAGGGCCCCCCGTGTGTGTGGGAAGGGACTGGAAAGTGCACAGAGACCCAACCCTTCCTGTTGAGTGTAAAAGGAGAAGAGGGCCCGGCCTGCCATCCAGGGGTCTGTAGGTCTTTGTGTTCTTTCCAGTTTGTTCCCGTAGGAGATGAACGGTTCGGTGTTTACAGTGTCAGAAGTGAGTATAATTACGGACTTCAATTTCTTGCCGGCAGATGACAAGCTGCCAGTTTAAAATAACCAAAGGCTTCGACCTTAAATTTTGTGCATGTTAACTCCGCACAGACCCTCATCTCGCCTTCGCGAGGAGCTGGAGCCGGTACCTTGTTTACAAGGCAGAAATCAGTTGATCTCTGGGATCCTTGGGAAGCTGAGTGCTCCCAAGCAAAGGCACAAACAGGGGTCCTGGAAGCCCAGGCCCACCCCCTGGGCCCACATCCCCCGGGGCAGGCAGGAGGGGCCCTGGCTGGGGCGAGATGCACAACCGCCCCGGCCTGCAGGGACCCTCCGCCCTGGCGCTGCATGGGTGACGGAGGCCACCTGAGTCACACGGGGGCCGATCCCAAAGGCGCCCGGAAACGCTGGCTGCAGTCGCGGTGGGCGCGGTGGGCACAGTGGGTGGTGCCAGATCTACCTCCATAGTAACTGGTGGCCTGCTCCTGTGGGTGTGACGGACACACCAGCCTCTGGAGCGGACACCTTCGGCTGCTCTGAGTTCTGACGGCTGCCTTTCGAGGTATGTGCTGCTGGTGTTGTGGTTCTGAACTTTTGTGACCCCACATGACATCGACAGAGACTGTGTTCAGGTTCACTCTCATATTTGCCATTTCCTTTACTTTCTTCTCCTTCTTCACTGTGGAAAACGCATTTGCAATTCCCCCATTGGTGTGTCCAACTTTACTACGTGGCTCAATATTTTCCTTTCATTCCAGAATTCAAGCTGAATAAAAACTAGCCAGAACACTGACCAATTGTTCTCCAAAAGGAAAATAAAGGCAGAACACGTGACCCCCTGCTCTGAGCTGCGTGGACGCAGGGGCCGGTTTGCCCTCGGGGCTCCCGCCCTTCTCAGACCTGGTCCCCCAGGTCGGGGCAGCCCCTGCCTTGCTCCCCACAATCGTTGGCAAAACCCCGCGGGTGCCTGCATGGCAGTGCCTGGTCCAGACGGCGGCCCCAGGGCAGCGCTGGCAGGTGCCAGGCAGGGGCCTGGGCGTGTTCTCGTTTGGTTGGTTTTGGTCAATGTCGTCACTTTGTGATGATGACGTGTTCTCAGAGCTACCCCAAGAAGCTCATCTCAAGGCTCTCGTCTCCTCTCCCAGCTGAAAGCTGCCCCTGCTGGTCCCAGGAAGGTCCGAAACGCGGCCTGGGGGTGGGGGGCGCTGCTGCCTGGGGGGCCGGGGGTCGCCTGGTGGCCAGCTCGTTCCCCCAAGAGCCGGCAGCAGCTGCCCGTGTGCCGGCATCACCCACCCACGGCGCCAGCGCCCGCCATCCTCCTGCCCCACACCCCGGCCTCCCCAGCCTTGGTCCCCCACTCGGCCGAAGCCCTGGCCCAGCTCTCCCACCCCCCCGCTGTGCCCACCCCGTACCTGGGCATTGCACCAGGGAAGGCACTGCCAACGTGGGCTCTACCCCGACACCGGGGGCCGGCGTGTGTCCGACATCCCCAACCCGTTCTGCAGACCCAAGTTCAGAAATTCTTAAAGACAGACTCTCAGCCAGTGTTGCCGACTATGGAAAGGAAAATAAACCGAGCCAGAAGCAGCCAGCGCCGCAGGCCGTGAACCCCCCGAAGCTGGCCTGCCCCTCCATCCCCCCTGCCTGGAGGTGCCCGGCGGCTCGTTCCCACCTTGGGAGACGCCCACCCGTGCGGCTCCCGGAGCAGCACCCCCCGGGGGGACACGGGGAGGTCTGCTGCTCCCTGCTGGGTGCCCCGAGGAGCGGCTGGGGCGGTGCTTCCTGCCCCCTGTGGTGACCGGGAGGACACCGACAGACATCCCCGGGGTGCCTCCTGATGCGCCCAGAGAGCGTGAGAAAGGGGCTCTTCTCCGAAGTGACCGGAAGGAAAGGGATTTTAAAGCAATGACGGACTTGGATCCGTAAGCAGTGCTTGGAGCCGGCCGAGGGAAGGGCAGGCAGCAGCAGACATGCGGGAGCCAAGGGTAGCTCCAGAGCTCTAGGGCGGGCAGGAGAGCCAAGGGGGCCATGATGGGGGGTGGCCCAGGCTGTGCCCACGGAGGGGTCAGAGCCTCCAGCCGTGGGAGGAGGGCAGCCGAGCCTTCAGACAAAATGTGCCAGGAAGCCAGACTGGAGGCCCCAACGTGCACCCCAACATGGGCCAGGAGAGAGGGCGGCATAGGGGGCTCTCAGCAGGTCACATGAAGCCCCCAACGTGAGTCTACGGACCCCCAGCCATTCGCCCGGCTGGCTGTACCGAGGGGTATCAGGGTGCCCTGCCCACGCGGCCCCTGAGGATGTGGTTCTGGCTGTGCGTGGCCTTGCTCATCAGCCTTCCCCGCCCGTCGGCCTTCGCCGCCCGTCGGCCTTTGCTGCCCGTGGCCACAGCTGTGGGAACATCCTCTGGGAGCAGCCCTTGGCCCGGGGCCTGGCTGGAGCGGTGGAGCCGGTGGCCCTGCCCTGCGCTGGCACCTTGGTGGGCCTCAGGAGGGGCCGTCGAAGCCCAGGCCTCAGGCCGCAGAGGGGGTTATGGGCAAAAGGCCCTGACCACTGCTCCCTCCTCCCCCGGGATAATCAGGGGTGAGGCGGCAGCTCACAGCCCGAGATCAGAGCACACGGGGCTGGGGGCAGCTTGGGCTGTGAGCCTACAGATGGGGTGCCGGGACACCCAGGGCTGCACCGTAAGGAGAGGCTGGACAGCGCTGCCCCCACCCGCTGTCACTGAGACATCAGTGGGTCAGGGCCTGCTCCACTTTCCCTGTCAGCTGCGGGCCTGGCTGCATTAGGGGACTCGGCTGTCCCTCCACCTGGCAGGTGTGTGGTTGTGTGAGTGTGTGATCATGTGTGCGAGTGTGTTTGTGAATGTGAGTGTGTGACTGTGATTGTGTGATTGTTGTGATTTGTGTGATTGTGCTGCAGCCCTGACCCAGACGTGAGCCCACATGCCTGTGAGTGAAGCAGAGTGACCGCCAGCCCGCCCCTTGCACGCATGGCTCATGTGGGGTTCACACCAGCCGAGGGCTCCTGGAGGGGACAGAGCCCGGAGGTGCCGTGTGCCGGCTCCGGCGACTGGCCCCGCGCTGGGCATCCCCCATCAAGAGCACACGCTGCGCTCTCCCGGAGCCGTGTGGGCACAGAGCAGATGCCCCGACGTCCAGCCTTCCCCATGCTGCAGGGATGGGGGTGCCCCAGCAGGCCCGGCCCGCCTGAGGCGCGGGGCAGGCTCCGACCTGGATGGGGGTGCATCCCCAGTGTGCGGGCGAACGGGCAACCCCCTTCCCCCAACCTCGTCAGGACCTCGCTGGGGACGGTTGCTGAGGGCGTCTCCACACCAACCGCGTTTCTCCTCTCTGAAGAAAGTTCACAGACACGGGGCTTGGAAGCCCCAGTATCCTCGGGGAGCATGGCCGCATGGGGACGGGGGCGGCACCATCTGGGCCTCAGCCCCACGGAAAGGTGAGGGGCAGCTTACAGGTGAAGTCCGAGCCGGCCTTGTCCAGGGCAGCTGAGCCCGCTGGTCCTCTGGGGGAGTGGGAGATGGGGCGGTGGCTCCTTCCCTTCACAGGTGTGATTCCGGCTCCTTCCCTTCTCAGGTGTGATTCCGGCTCCTTCCTTTCTCAGGTGTGATTCCGGCGCCTTCCCATTCACAGGTGTGATTCCGGCTCCTTCCCTTCTCAGGTGTGATTCCGGCGCCTTCCCGTTCACAGGTGTGATTCCGGCGCCTTCCCTTCACAGGTGTGATTCCGGCTCCTTCCTGTTCACAGGTGTGATTCCGGCTCCTTCCCTTCACAGGTGTGATTCCGGCGCCTTCCCTTCACAGGTGTGATTCCGGCGCCTTCCTTTCTCAGGTGTGATTCCGGCTCCTTCCCCTTCACAGGTGTGATTCCGGCGCCTTCCCCTTCACAGGTGTGATTCTGGCTTCTTCCCCTTCACAGGTGTGATTCCGGCTCCTTCCCTTCTCAGGTGTGATTCCGGCTCTTTCCCCTTCTCAGGTGTGATTCCGGCTCCTTCCCTTCACAGGTGTGATTCCGGCGCCTTCCCGTTCACAGGTGTGATTCCGGCTCCTTCCCTTCTCAGGTGTGATTCCGGCTCCTTCCCCATCACAGGTGTGATTCTGGCTCCTTCCTTTCACAGGTGTGATTCCGGCTCCTTCCTTTCACAGGTGTACCATGTGAAGGAGCTCATGGTGTTAGCTCCCTGGGACACTGTGAAGAGGTTGGATATTCAAACACCCGCAGTCAGTGATGACGTGTGATTAGATAAACCTCCCGGCTGTACAAACACAACATTTAAATGGTCTGAGTAGAGCTTCCTTGTGCTGCTGCTGACACAAGCAGCCATTTCTCCTTAGCCCCAAGTGTAGCTGGATCTGGTTCCCGGGGTATAAATTATATTGGACTGAGGTGGCTCTTAAGCAACAGGGAAATTAAGACGTCCCAGAAGGTGCCTGGCTTCAGTGTGTTTTTCCAAAAACTAACAAAAGCTGTGCCCTGGCTCCCCGAGAAACGAACGTGGGGGAGAAATGCGGCCAGGCCAGTGTGAGGGGCTGAACCTGGCACTCTGAGAGCAGGCTCCCCAAGCCGGGTGCCCCTGGCCACACGAGCTGCACACATGCCGGGGACAGAAACGCCAAGGTCGGTGCCTTAGGAATCAGAACCTCACCCAACGGGCTGAGGTGACCCCTCCCTGGCCAGCAGAGGCCCACGGCTGCCTGTGCCAATGCCAAGCCCCCGGGCAAGGGATTGGGGAACAGCTGACAATTCCTGTTGGAGAGCAAGGCTGAGCTGTCCCGCTGCAACGTGGTGTCGGAGAAGAGAGGCCAGTCCTGATGGCCGGTGGGTGGAGACCCCAGAGGGAAAGGGGGAGCTGCCTGCCCACACACGCAGCCCAGGCAACAGGAAGTGGATTCGCACAGGTGTGTGTTCCCTGGGGACATGCTCTCTGGGGTCTCACAGCCAAGCGAAGCCCCACACCCCTCCAAGGGAGCTGGATTCAGCACGTTGCCTGCCAAGCGCTTTAGTCCAATGATCACGAAGCAGAAATGCTGACAAGTTTTAGGGCACCGTGGCGAGTGCCAGAAAACCAGCCTGCATTTCACGTCAGTTGTTCCGTGGCTCCACGTGGCTTGGAGTGAATAATTTAGGGCTGAGAATCTGAGTTTCGCCTTTGGTATGTGGGGTTGTGATGGCGTATCCTAAGGGGCTGTGAGGGTCCTGGGTGCACAGTTCCTCCACCCCCAGCCCCGAGAGCTGAGTGGGTCCCACTGCTCAAGGTCCAACTCCAAGTGGGAGCAGGACAGCAGGACGGCAGGACAGCAGGGCAGTGAGACAGTGCAGACAGCACAGATGATGGGACAGGACAGCGGGATGGCAGGACAGCGGGACAGCAGGACAGCGCAGACAGCGGGACAGCAGGACGACACAGCAGAGCCCAGCGACCTGGTGAGTGCAGGCGAACAAATGCACAGGGCGACTGGCTCTCATGTCCTGAAAACAAACAAACAACAAAAAACCCAAGCTTATGCTGGAGCAATTACTAACCTAAACTCAGGTGGTGCAAGGAAGTTTTCCTTTTCCTCAGCCTTGGGAAGGCTAAATACATTGGGAAAAACTGGGAAGTTCTTAGAATAACCTGATAAAATATTCTGTTGCCCTCATCAATTTTGCCTTGTACTTTATTTGGCATGGCTGGGGAGTCTATGTTATTGAAAGAAATATTTGGAGAGACAGCTTTTCCAACTTCGCCTGCAAAGAAAAATAAATCCAGGAATAAAAATAATGTGTGCCTCAAACTAACTAGGGAGGAAAGTTCAGAACACATGAGTTCAACAGCTTTTCTCCCCTTAGGCTTTTAATTTAAAGCTTTTCCTTTCCCCAAGAAAAACACTGCTGAGTTAGGAAAATAAAAGCATTAAAATTCACACTCACGGTCTACCTGTCCACAAGAGGGCAGAGTAAGCTGCTCCTGTAAACATACACATCAGAAACAGCGGACACCAGGCAGAATCGGTCCGAAGCAACTTTCCCAGAACTCTGGAACACTACTGAGGACACACAGCCACCAGGAAAATGATAACCCAGGAGAAGAGATCCTACAATGGGAGGAAAGCTGCCCAGGTACCCGTGGCTCGGAGCGGCAGATGGGAGGCTGAGTGCTCGGTGGCCCTCAGTCCTGGCTGTGCGCTGCATCCGGGACGGCATGGTGCACACCCAGGGCATGTCCCTGGTGTCAGCTAGAGCACACCTAATTTGGCAATTTGGTATATGTGCACGTCCACTCCAACCTGTTCCCAGGAAAATCAATGGAAGGTGCTTGTTTATGGTTGCCTAAGCTGAACTTTACCTGAGGTGGAGAGCAGTGCAGAGAGGAGGGAAGAGGTGGGTAGACCACAACCCCATGGGGTGGACGAGGGGCAGGTGGGGGGACCACAACCACGTGGGGTGGAAGAGGGGTGGAGGTGGGCAGACCACAACCATGTGGGGTGGACGAGGGGAGGTGGGCAGACCACATGGGGTGGACGAGGGGCAGAGGTGGGTGGACCACGTGGGGTGGACGAGGGGCAGAGGTGGGCAGACCACAATCACATGGGGTGGACGAGGGGAGGAGGTGGGCGGACCACAACCGCGTGGGGTGGACGAGGGGCGGAGGTGGGCGGACCATGTGGGGTGGACGAGGGGCAGAGGTGGGCAGACCACGTGGGGTGGACGAGGGGAGGAGGTGGGTGGACCACAATCACATGGGGTGGACGAGGGGAGGAGGTGGGCGGACCACAACCGCGTGGGGTGGACGAGGGGCGGTGGTGGGCGGACCATGTGGGGTGGACGAGGGGCAGAGGTGGGCAGACCACGTGGGGTGGACGAGGGGAGGAGGTGGGCGGACCACAATCACATGGGGTGGACGAGGGGAGGAGGTGGGCGGACCACAATCACATGGGGTGGACGAGGGGCGGAGGTGGGTGGACCACAATCACATGGGGTGGACGAGGGGAGGAGGTGGGCGGACCACAATCACATGGGGTGGACGAGGGGCGGAGGTGAGCGGACCATGTGGGGTGGACGAGGGGCGGAGGTGGGTGGACCACAACCGCGTGGGGTGGACGAGGGGCGGAGGTGGGCGGACCACAACTGCGTGGGGTGGACGAGGGGCCAACCTACTCTAAAATCCTGGGGAGGGGGGAGAATCTGATTTCCAGAGTTAACATACCAAAATATTCAAATTTCTGAATATCCAGACTTCAACAACAACAAAATCATAAGGTATACAAAGAAATAAGAAGAGATGACCCATTCAAAGGAACAAAATAAAGCAACAGAAACTATCTTTGAGGAAACTCAGAAACTGGAACAACTAATCAAAGACATTAAGTCAACTCTCCTAAATAAGTTCAATGAACTTAAGGAAATCAGGATAATGAAGCATGAACAAAAGGAGGAATTAGAAATGTCAAAAAGGAACCTAACAAAAATTTTGGAGATTAAAATCACAATAACAGAAATGAAAGTACACTAGAGGGGTTCAATAACAGATTTGAAGATGCAGAAGAAAGAATCAGTAAACTTGAAGATAGGATAACTGAAATTATCCAATTTCAGAAGTAGAGAGAAAAATGAAAAAAAGTGAGCAGAACCTAAGGGATCGGTGGGGTACCATGAAGCATATACATATGCAGTATGGAAGTTCCGGCAAGAGAAGAAAAAGAGAAAGGGACAGAAAGAGTACTGAAGAAATAATGGCTAAAACTCCTCAAATTGGACAAAAGACCTACACACACACACACACACACACACACACACACACACACATCCAAGAATCCCAACAAACTCCAATTAGTATAAAGTCAGAGATCCACACTGAGACATATTATAGTGAATCTGCTGATGACCAAAGACAAGAGAGAATCCTAAAAGCAGCAAGAGATTCTTGTGACATTCAAGGGATCCTCAATAATATTAAGTGTCATAATCTCATCAGAAACCATGGAGGCCAGAAAACAGCAGGCTGACATGTTTAAAGTGCTGAAAGGAAAAAAAAATGTTAACCAAGAATTTTATATCCAACAAAACTGTCTCAGAAAAATGAAGGAGAAATCAAGATATTCCTAGATAAACAAAAGCTGAAGGATTTCATTACCACTGGATCTGCCCGACAAGAAATGTTAAATTGAGTTCTTCAGGAAGAAAGGAAAGGAATTAGACAGTAACTTGAAGCCATAAAAGTAAATAGAATACTACAATAAAAGTAAGAACATGGTAAATATAAATGCTGTATTATTGTATTTTTTGTTGTATAATTCTACTTTTTACATCTTATAGGATCTAAAATACAAATGCAGAAAAATAATACCTTATGTTACTGGACACACAGAATATAAAGTTGTAATTTGTGACAACAATATGAAAAGAGGACAGAGGGGTACAGGAGCAGAGATTGTGTAAGCTGTTAAAGCTGACATCAATTCAAACTAGACTGTTACAGATTCTGGATGTTAAACATAAACTCCATGGCAACAACAAAGAAAATATCTAAGAATATTCAGAAGAAATGATGGGGGGGTCAAAGTGTTTCACTACAAAAGAAGGACTTTGTGTAAAGGAAAGCAGCAGTGGAGGAAATGAAGGACAATAAAGATATAAGACCCCACACACAAAAAAAAGGCAAAATAGTTGAAGTAAGTACTGCCTTATTGGTAATTACTTCGAATGTAAATAGATTTAACTCTCCAATCAAATGACAGAAAGGATAAAAAAGAAGCAACTATATGTTATTCACAAGAAACTCACCTTAGACCCAAAGATACAAACAGGTTGAAAGTGAGAGGATGGAAATTATTCCATGCAAATAATAAACAAAAGAGAGCTGAAGTGGCTATATTAATATCAGACAAAATGAACTTTAAGTCAAACTCTGTAACAGGAGACAAAAAGGGACACCATGTATTAAAAAGGCTCAATTCATAAAGAAGATAAAACAATTGTAAACATTTGCAACTAATTAGAGTCCCAAAACACATAAAGCAAACACTGACAGAATTGAAGGGAAAAATACTCAGTTCTAGGATTGTTGGAGAATCCAATGTGCCATTTTCAATAATGGATAGAACGTCTAGACAGATAATTACTAGGGAAACAGGGAATTTGAAAAATACCATAAGCCAACCCGACCTAACAGGCATTTATAGAACACTCCACCCAACAACATCAAATTACATGTTCTTCTCAAATGCATATGGATCATTACCCATAGATCATGTGTTAAGTCACAAAAAATCTCTATAAATTAAAAAGATTGCAGTCATACAAAGCATCTTCTCCAACCACAGTGGAATGAAGCTAGAAATCAATAACAGAAGGAAAGCTGGAAATTTTACAATATGTGGAAATTAAACAACACACCTTTAAATGACTGTTCCAGTTTGCTACTGCTGCCATCTTGCAAAACACCAGAGATGGATTGGCTTTTATAAAGGGGGTTTATTTGGTTACAGAGTTACAGTCTTAAGACCATAAAGTGTCCAAGGTAAGGCATCAACAATCGGGTACCTTCACTGGAGGATGGCCAATGGTGTCCGGAAAACCTCTGTTAGCTCGGAAGGCACATGGCTGGTGTCCACTTGATCTCAGGTTGTTTCAAAATGGCATCCTCCAAAATGTTGCTCTTGGGGTGTTTTGTCCTCTCTTAGCTGCAGCTCCTCTTCAAAATATCACTCTCAGTTGTGCTGAGGTCCTTTTGTCTGTGAACCCCTTTATATGACTCCAGTGATCCAATTAACACCCACCCTGAATGGGCGGGGTAACACGTCCGTGGAAAGTATCCAATCAAATGTTTCACTCACAGTTGATTGAGTCACATCTCCATGGAAACACTCAAAGAATTCCAATCTAATCAACACTAATACATCTTCCTCCACAAGATTGCATCAAAGAACATGACATTCTGGGGGACACAATACATCCAAATTGGCACAATGACCAATGGGTCAAAGAAGAATCACAAGAGATATCAGAAAATCCTTAGAAATGAATGCAAATGAAAACACAACAGACCAAAATGCATGGGGTGCAGCAAAGCAGTACTCAGAGGAAAATCTATAATTGTAAATACTCCCTAGAAAAAGGAGAGAAAAAAAAGTTAGTAGAAGAAAGGAAATAATAAAGATTAGAGTGGAGAAAAACAAAATAGAGAATAGAAAAAGAAAAGAGAGAATTGATGAAACCAAAGCTGTTTCTTTAAAAAGATCAATAAATTGACAAGCTGTAGCTAGACTGATTTAAAAAAAAAGAGAGAGGTGAAAAAAAACAAAAACAGAAATGAAAGTTGGGACATTACCTAAACTGACTGAACAAGAGATAGACGGTTTCAGTAGGGTTATAACTAGAGATTGAATAAAAAAAACTCCCCCAAAGGAAAAGTCCATGATCATATGACTTCATTGGTGAACTCTACCAAAATATCAACGAGGAGGGAACTCTTTCTAACTCATTCTGTGAGGCTAGCATTACTCTGATACCAAAGTCAGCTAAAGACATCACAAAAAAGGAAACTGCAGACCAATTTCCCTTATGAATATACATTGAAAATCCTCAATGTAACACTAACAAATCAAATCCAACTGCATATTAAAAGGATTATACACTATAATCAATTGGAATTTATCCCAGGAATGCAAGAGTGGTTCAATATAAGAAAAATCAACCAATGTAATACGCCACATTAATATGATGAAGAGAATCCACATGATCTTCTCAATTGATGCAAAAAGGCATTTGACAAAATCCAACTCTTTCATGATAAAAATACTCAGAAAAACTGGTATACAAGGGAACTTCTTCAACACAAAAAAGGCATTTATGAAAAACCCCCAGCTAACATCATATTCAATGATGGAAGACTGAATGCATTTTCCTTAAGATTAGGAATAAGACAAAGAAGTCTGCTATTTAATATTGTACTGCAAGTTCTAGCCAGAGCAATGGGGTAATAAAAAGAAATAAAAAGCATCCAAATCAGAAAGAAAAGTAAAACTCTCTATTCACAGATGAGATGATCCTATATATAAGAAATCCCAAAGAATTCACAAGAAAACTAGCAGAGCTAGTAAGTGAATTCAGGAAGGCTGCAGGCTGCAAGATTAATATGCAAAAATGTATTGTGTTTATATATGCCAGCAATGAACAATCTAAAATGGAAATTAAGAAAATGATTAAGATAGCACCTAAAATAATAAAATACTTAAGAATAAATTTAACCAAGGAGGTGAAAGACTTGCATGCTGAAAACAATGAGACACCTCTGAAAAGTTAATGAAGACCTAAATAAATGGCAAGACATCCCATGTTCATGGATAGGAAGACAATATTGTTAAGACGTCAATACTATCCAAGCTGTTTTAGTTTCCTTGGCTTCTTAAGCAAATACCACGCAGTGGGTTGGCTTAAACAATGGGAATTTATTAGCTCATGGTTTTGAGGCTAGAAAAAAGTCCAAATCAAGACATCATCAAGGCGATGCTTTTTTCCCGAAGACTGGCTTTCTGGGGCCGGCTGCTGCTGATCCTTCGTTCTGGGCTCCCCTGCCACATGGCCGTGCACATGGCGGCCTCTCCTTTCTCTTCCGGGTTCCATTGATCTTCAATTTCCTTCTTCCCATGGCCTTCTCTTTTTTCTGTCTGAATTTCATTCTACTTATAAAGGACTCCAGTAATAGGAGTAAGACCTATCATGACTGAATTGGGCCACATTTTAACTGAAGCAGCCCCATCAAAAGGTTCTGCTTACACTGGGTTCACAGCTACAGAAATGGATTAAGTTTAAGAACATGTTTTTCTGGAGTAGATAGTTCAAACCACTATACAAGCTGATCTAGAGATTCAACTCAATCCCTATCAAAATTCCAGCAGCCTTTTTTTTTTGCAGAAATGGAGAGGCTGATTTTCAGATTCACATGGAATCACACGTAGCCCCCAGTAGCCAAATCAATGTCACAAAGGAAGAACAAAGTTGGAGTCTTACATTCTCTGTTTCAAAACTTACCACCAATCCATAATAATCAAAAGTGTGGCACTGGCATAAAGAAAGATGTAAAGACAAATGGAATACAATTAAGACTCCAGAGATGAATGCACATCAACGGCCAGTCACTTTTCAAGAAGGGCGCCAAGTATGTGCACTGGGGAAGAGAATCGTCCTTTCAACAAACCGTGCTCGGAAAACTGGATGCCCATGTGTAAAAGTGAAGTTAGACCCCTAACTCACACCAAATACAAACTTAACTTAAAATGGATCAAGGACCTGAACATAAGAGCTAGAACCCTAAAACTTTAGAAGAAAACATAGGAAAAACCTTCATGACCACAGATTTGACAATGATTTCCTAGATAAGATGCCAAAAGCATGAGCAACAAAAGAAAAACTAGATAAAATGGGCTTTAACAAAATTAAAAACTTTTGTGTGTCAAAGGACATTATCCAGAAAGTGAAAAGACAACCTATAGAATTAGAGAAAATAATTGCAAATCATATATCTGAAAAGAATTTAATATCCAGAATATATAAAGAACTGCCACACATCAACAACAGAAAGACAAACAATCCAATTTTAAAATGGGGATAGGACTTGAATAGACATTTCTCCAAAGAAGATACTCAAATGGCCAATGAGCACATGAGAAGATGCACATCATTAGCTATTAGGGAAATGCAAATCAAAACCTCAATAAGATGTTATTTCACATCCACTAGGATGGTTATTATTTTAAAAACGGAAAATACAAGTGTTGGTGGGGTGGAGAGAAACTGGAACCCTTGAATATGGTTTGTGGGGTTGTGAGATGGGAAAGAACAGCACTGGAAAAGTTTGGTGGCTCCCCAGAAAGCTGAGCACAGACTCCCCTAGACCCTGGCAACCCCTCATCCGGGCTGGGGCTGACGGCAGGGGCAGTGGTCTCAGAGCCTGGTAGCTGCAGGGCTGAGGCTGGGGGAGGTAATTGACTGAGAGTGGACTTTAGGGGGCAGGTGATGAACTGGGTCCTGGCCCGAGTGTGGCCTTACCGCAGGGGCAGCAGCTGCACAGGCTCCAGGGGCATTGCCCAGCTCGTGGGTGTACTGTTGGGACTAAATGCCTGGCAGCTGGAGAGACCCCAACACTGGGTCCCTGGCTGTGGGGTGAGAGCCATCCTGGTGGGGAAGGCCAAGTAGAAACCTGAGAAGCTGCTCCCCCAAAAGAGGAAATCAAACCCATGTGGGGGGAGGGCAGGCTTAGTGCCGCTCTAGTAGGTAAGGGACATGGTGCTGGCCGCTGTCCATAGTGGCCGCTGTCCATACTGGCCCCTGCCCTCACTGGCCCCTGCCCTCACTGGCCCCTGTCCACACTGGCCCCTGCCCTCACTGGCCCCTGTCCGCACTGGCCCCTGCCCTCACTGGCCCCTGCCCTCACTGGCCCCTGTCCTCACTGGCCCCTGTCCGCACTGGCCCCTGTCCACACTGGCCCCTGCCCTCACTGGCCCCTGCCCTCACTGGCCCCTGTCCTCACTGGCCCCTGTCCGCACTGGCCCCTGTCCGCACTGGCCCCTGCCCTCACTGGCCCCTGTCCGCACTGGCCCCTGTCCGCACTGGCCCCTGTCCGCACTGGCCCCTGCCCTCACTGGCCCCTGTCCACACTGGCCCCTGCCCGCACTGGCCCCTGCCCTCACTGGCCCCTGCCCGCACTGGCCCCTGCCCTCACTGGCCCCTGTCCGCACTGGCCCCTGTCCGCACTGGCCCCTGCCCTCACTGGCCCCTGTCCACACTGGCCCCTGTCCGCACTGGCCCCTGCCCTCACTGGCCCCTGTCCACACTGGCCCCTGTCCGCACTGGCCCCTGCCCTCACTGGCCCCTGCCCTCACTGGCCCCTGTCCGCACTGGCCCCTGCCCTCACTGGCCCCTGCCCTCACTGGCCCCTGTCCTCACTGGCCCCTGTCCGCACTGGCCCCTGTCCACACTGGCCCCTGCCCTCACTGGCCCCTGCCCTCACTGGCCCCTGTCCTCACTGGCCCCTGTCCGCACTGGCCCCTGTCCACACTGGCCCCTGCCCTCACTGGCCCCTGCCCTCACTGGCCCCTGTCCGCACTGGCCCCTGTCCACACTGGCCCCTGCCCTCACTGGTCCCTGCCCTCACTGGCCCCTGTCCGCACTGGCCCCTGTCCACACTGGCCCCTGCCCTCACTGGCCCCTGTCCTCACTGGCCCCTGTCCGCACTGGCCCCTGTCCACACTGGCCCCTGCCCTCACTGGCCCCTGTCCTCACTGGCCCCTGTCCTCACTGGTCCCTGTCCACACTGGCCCCTACCCACACTGGCCCCTGCCCACACTGGCCCCTGTCCACACTGGCCCCTGCCCTCACTGGCCCCTGTCCACACTGGCCCCTGTCCGCACTGGTCCCTGCCCACACTGGCCCCTGTCCGCACTGGTCCCTGTCCTCACCCTGTTAAACATGCCAGTGTGGCCCAGGAAAGTGGAGGCTCCTGGACATGCACACGGACTCACAAATGCCCGAGCGTGCGTACAGACATGCAGACAGACACACGGTGCCTCAGTGTACATGCACACACACATGCACACGGACACAGATGCCCGAGTACACACACAGATGTGCACTCATGTCCACAGAACACAATCAGCACGTGCACACATGCTCTCAGACACTTGGTGGCTTGTGGGGAAGGTGCAGAAGGCAGGCTCAGTGTCACCAGTGGGCGCCCTGGCCCCGGGGCGAGACCCCCCTTCCACCTGGGCTGCCGGCAGAGCCAGGATGGAGCTGCCCTCTACTGGCCCAAGGGCAGACATGCGCTGAACTGCCAGCAACCACGTCTGGGAAATGGGGTTCTGGGGTCTGGTGGACCCCCCAGCTCTCCCCTGCTGCTGCAGGCCCTGGCTCTGAAGGCCCCCCTCTCCCGTCCCCGCCCAGCTCTCCATCTCTCTCTGCACTCCCCCATTTGTGGGTGCAGTCCCTACCTCCTGCCTCTCTCCCTGTCCTCCGGGAGACCCCTGGTCTGTCATTTCCATCTGGGTTCTGGACTTGGCATTCCCAGGAACGGGGGCTGCTCTGTCTTCACCAAAATTGGGAGATGATGTTGTTTCAGGGCCCTCACCACTCCAACCCTTGGTGATGACTCCCCAGTTCCAGCGCACGGAGCCCCCTCCTCATCCCCCCCACCTGCCCAGAAAAGCAGCACCAAGGGAGGGGCCAGAGCCCAAGAGCTCAGCAGCACCCAAAGTGCCCAGGCCTGGGGTCTCCCTAGTGCGTGGGAGGTGGGTGGTCACCGCACCCGTCACCCGCTCACTTCCAGGAACTGGTCTAGCTTAGGGGCGAACTTTTGCTGTCAGTGGCCAGACTGTAAACACTCTCGGCTCTCGGCTCTGTTGGCCATCAGCTCTGTCTCAACGACACGACCTGCTGCTGCGAGCAGTGGTAGAAAACAGTGACTGACTGGCTGTGCTCTGACACGTCACAAAAGCAGGCTCCTTCCCGAATTCCCGGCCGTCCTGCGGCTGCTGTCGGCGCGGGGCCTGCCTGTGGGACCCCCTGGTCTGGCCCGACCCTGGTGCTCTCCTGGCCTCACAGGGGGTCCGTCCACCCCGAAGGCAAACCCGAGCCACGAGTGCGGCCACAGCTCCGCAGCCTCTCACTCGGGACCGAGGTTCTGCCGCAGCAAAGGCAGCGGATTGCCAGCCGGAGCGGACACTGCTTGGGCTACAGGGATAGAAAATGACTGTTATCCACAGAAAGGAAGGCGGTGTGACCCCCACTGATTGGACGAAGTGATGTCCGTCCTCCAGAGGTTGGCTCGGGGCAGGTGGGCTTCATTTTGCATGGGGTCAAATGTCATGAACCAGGGTTGACTGGCTGTTGGGGTCAGCCCCTTGGTGGGGACTTCAGATTTCAAAAGATAAAGAGGAAACTAGAGAGAGAGTTCTGGGGGGCAGTGGGGCCTGCGTTCTGTACAATCTCAGCAGAAGCACCGTCCCCTCCCTGCCCCAGGGGCCACAGAGCCTCCTCCTTAACCTGAGGAAGGTGTCAGCACATAAAGGTGGGGTGGGGGGACGGTGGATTTAAATACCTCACCTCGGAAACAGAAAGCTGAGGAGGGGACTCCCACCTCCAGAAAGGCCCATCATGCCCAAGGCCAGAGAGGAAAACACGAATGAAATGAGGAGAGAAGAGGAGAGCATAAAAGGGCTGACCAGAAGGTACAGAAGGGAAAGTACAGAACCTGGAATGGAGATTTCACAGGGCTGCTCTGACAGGTTAGACACTGCGGGAAAGAAGTCTGCAAACCTGAAGACAGAGCAACAGAAACCTCCAAAGTGACGCAGAGGGGGAAGAGTGAAAAGAAATGAACAAAGCGTCGACGGCCTGTAGGACAACCCTGAGCAGCACAACATGCGTGGAACAGAGTCTCAGACAGGAGAGATGGGCCCTCAGAAAGAAATATTTGCAACGGTGGCCAAGTCTTTTCCATATTTGATGAAAATTAGGAATCTAAAGTTCCAAGAAGCTCAACAAACCCCAAGCAGGATAAACACACACATACACACCCACATTCACACCAGAGCACGTCATAGCCACGTTGCCGAAAACCTGTAATAAAAAGAAAGATCTCAAAAGCAGCCAGAGTAAGAAGGTCACATGAAGAGAGGAAAAACAGAATGGCCACACATGTCTCATCACAAACGGTGCCAGCCAGAAGACAAAGGAATGACATCTTTAAAGGGGTAAATGAAAAAAAAACTAGCATCCTATAGCTGGAGAAAACACCATGCAAAGCGAGGCCCGACAGCCCTTCCACGCACAGGGGTTTGCGTTCCCTCTGGGTGACTAAAGAGAAGTCGTCAGCGGAAGGAGCTCACGCCAGACAAGGTCCCGAGTTTGCACACTGGACTGAGGTGCCCCAGGGCACTGACCCTACAGCATTAACAGGGGGATAAGGGAATATGACAAACAGTATTTCAGTAAATCTGATGGTCTAGAAATAAATTCCTCGAAAGACACGAACTACTGAAACGTACTCAGGAGAGACAGAAAGCCTGACTAGCCTTCCACCGGTTCTGAAAACCAAATTTGTACCTAGAAGATTTCCCACAAAAACTCTAGGCCCAGACGGCTTCGTCGGCAAATTCCATGACGTGTAAGGAAGAAATGACAGAGATTCTGCAAATTCCCAGGAGCCCCCATTCATGCACGAGGACAGCAATATCCTGATTTCCAAAGCAGACAAAGGCATCGGAAGCAAACCACAGCCACTTCCCACGGATACAGACCCAGAAAGCTTGAACAAAATGGGAGGAAACCCAGGCCAGCAAAATATGATATAAACCCAGATGGGACTTTTCCCAAGAGTGACAGATTAGCTCACCATTCAAAAATCAGTGTGATTCACCATGCTAACAAATGAAGAAAAATTGTATCGCAATAAACCCATTTTATCATGTCACAAAATTCAACTCACCAGTGATAAAAATTCTCAGAAAACCAGGAAGAGAGGAGCTTCCTCAACCTGCCAGGGGCCTCTAGGGGAAAACAACTGTCTAACGTGCAGACAGCCAGGTGCTTGCCAGAGACGGACGCAGGACGGGCTGTCCACAGACGTGGTGCCTGGCGTGCCGGCCGGGGCCACGAGGCAGGGAAAAGGGGAGAGCAGCAAAACGAAATATGCAGATTAAAGAGGAGCACAACCGCCACAATTGTGAGCATAGAAAACCCTATGAAATCTTTCAGGAGAGCTACTAGAAGATGAGTTTGGAAATTGCATTGCTATTAGTTTTCAAACCACATTTCCTTAAGGAATCCACAACCCAATTTTCAGGGGTTTGGGTACTGTTTCTGAACTAAGGCAAGAACTTCGTTCATTATGGGTTTACTCTCATTTCCCCACTTTAAAAAGCTCACAGACTCAAACACAGCAACTGTCCTGACCACCGTGGGCATCTGAGGATTTCAGAGGCAGATCACATAAACTGGCAGGCTTGTTATTTCTTACTAATATTACATGATAAGTAAATAAAATGGCACGGACTCAAAGACCTAAGCAGTTTTCTGACAGGGCAAGTGTGGCGCGGCTGCAAAGTCATGCCTCATGACGCGGACCCGAGCACCCCAAAGCCTTGGGGGGCCGCAGTAACTCCTGGGCACCTGCCGCTGGCCAGCGCTGGACTCACAGTCCTCTTTCCTCCCCAGCGGGAACCCTGACGTAAACCTGCAGGGACTTCCAGATGTTTATCTTCCCTTGTTCACTAGCTGCCCCGAACCGTTTTTAAAATGTACGAACTGCTTCTCAAAAGAGCTTGTGAGTCTGAGGGCCTCTTCCCTGTGGATCTCGGATCGCGAGGAAGCGGCGTGGCGGGCTTCCTCCTGAGGCAGGAGCTGCTCTGAGATCTGCCCGAGTCAGGAACCCGTGAGGCTGCAGTGACGCGGTGGCTGCGTCTCGGGTTGACCCCTTCTCCTGCTGCAGAGAGAGCGTTTCCTCGAAGCTGTTAGCTCAGTTTCCATAAAACAGGCAGAGCCTTTTCTGGGTGATGAAGGTACACAAGGTCCTCAAGACGTGAAACAGGCCTGAAGATAAGTATTCACGTAGCAACCGTTAAAACTCAAAGCATTTGGAGTTGCTTGTAAAAGATTCAAAACGAGAAAATTATGGAAAAAAAAAGAATTTTAGTACTTCAAAAGTTGTATAACAAAAGATATCACATTCTTTAAAAAATGGACTTCATGTACAAAACAGTAACATGAAATTTATTTTAGCACACGATAAAAGTAAAACATAATATTCTTTGAAATACATCAGTTAGTGACCAATTTATTTTACATTCTGTTGATGCAAATCTTCATTTGAGACGTGAGAAACATCACTGAACAAATAAAACAGCTGGCAGAGAAACGCCTGAGGCAGCGAGTGGCAAACGGGCTCCAGGGCCCCTGACTTGTCTGCTTCTTTCCCACGGGCCGTGGCTCACTGCTGGGAAGAACACTCCCCCACAACTTTTTTTCTCAATTTCTTTAATATAGGAATAAGTTTTTCTTCTCCATGAGTCTCCAAACCATACTTGTGCTAAATAAAATAAGCTCGTGAGAAAATCTCTCCTACATGACGTGCACATCTTTAAATGCTATGATTGTTTCTTTCTTACGGTTATGTAGTTTCTCTTTTGTGTCTGTAAGATCTACATTCTTCTTTTTTTTGTTTTTAACAAAACGTGTTAGCATCTCTGCCAGGTCAACCAGAAGTGAGGTGGGAAAAAACACCAGGGCAGTTCTCTTGAAAGAGGCAAACAAAACCCGACGACCGTCACCCACTTTCTCAGGAGCAGCAAGAACACAGGCCTGTCATCCCTGACTGTGCTTCAAAGCCCCGTCCCTCCAGCACCCGTCTCACGGCAGAGCTGGCATCACCCCAAGCGGCGTCCTGGAGAGGCTGCAGAGGAGAGCCAGGCCCTCCCTGGCCCCTTGCCGCCAGGACCTGCCAGGGGGGCCCTGGGTCAAATGCAGGGGGACAGTTTCCCCTTCTCTTCAAACTGCTTGTCCACGGCCAGGGACAGGGCCCGGAGGAAGCCCTCGATGGTGACAGTGGGAGCCTGAAACGGACACACAGCATTAGGGGTGCCCAGGCAGCTCACCCTTTACGTTGGGTGATACAAACCAGTGTCCTGGTCTCAGCCAGCTGCCGCCACCCCAAGAAGGAGCAGAGTCCGCCAGGAACCAGACCTCGCTCCGCTCAGCTACCCCAAGAAACCAGCACTGGGTCGGGGTTCCGCGTCTCCCATCTGGCCAAGTGCCACCACCCCAAGGCTGCGTGCCCCTCGACCCTTACCACCGCACACAGCCCGGGCTGCTCCGGCAAGGCGCCCAGGGCCTCTGCCTTTGCCCCGAGTGCAGCCCGCTTTCCCGCCCAGGTCCCTCCTCCAGCCCGATCTCGAGCCCTGTCCCTGCCCCCAGCTGGGGAAGGAGCGGGGAGTTGGGCCCCCATGGGCTGACAGGGCTCAGCGGTGAAGCGACGCCAGGCAGCTGTTCTGGGGGACCCCGAGCCCCGGCCCGAGGGAGGGCCCCATGCAGGGGGAGTGTGGGAGCAGGTGGGTGCGTGTGGGCGGGCAGAGGGGCGCTGGCCATGCCCTGCCCACCCCAAGGACCCCAGGCGGTCCCAGCGTGGAAGGACCCCGCGGTTAGGAAAGGGGGGCCGCTGCAGACCCTCGCCTTCCCAAGGGGAGCCCTGCAGAGGCCTGGCCGCACCGGCAGGCGACTCACCTGCACGTACAGCGCGTGCGCCAGGAAGGGCAGCTTCCGCAGGACCCGGCCGCTGAGGCCCTCGCTCTTCCT
Organism: Choloepus didactylus; assembly: GCF_015220235.1. Taxonomy (NCBI): domain Eukaryota; kingdom Metazoa; phylum Chordata; class Mammalia; order Pilosa; family Megalonychidae; genus Choloepus; species Choloepus didactylus. Next base: position 24,754,842 of record NC_051317.1, on the reverse strand, counting down.
GCAGGAACAGCCCGGTGAGTGACTCGGTGTCCCCGTGGTCCCACACAGCCCTCCCCACGGCCCCGACCCCAGTCCCCTCCGCCCCAGCTCCTCCCACCTTCGGGCTCCGACGGGCTTGCTCGGGCCGCAGGGGCCAGAAAATCGCCCCCAAGCCCCCAGGAGGTCCTCACGACCTCATGACCCATCAGTGCTGAAAGCCCCCAACGCTTGGGATGGGCAGAAGCCAACTCTCCCAAAAGCCGAGGAACGCGGCAGGCAGACACCTCACCTCACCCCGCTGCAAGGCCCCCCCCACCCCGAACCTGGCTCTCCCTGGGGGGCTACGGGAGGGCTGCAGCCGGTAGGCACCAGGCCCCCACAGACCCCACTGCCTGGCCCTCCCAGCGTCGGAGCCCCACGGCCAGAGGACGCTTTGCCTTCGCCATGGCAGTGTCCGAGGCACCTTCCCTGCAGCCTGCGTCCCAGCGACCCCCACCTGCCTCTCCCCGGAGCCTGGCAGCAGCCCAGCACCCTGACTCTTATCCCAGGGCCCCCCCCCCCCCCCCCCCCCGCCGCCCGCACCCTCTCCCCTGGAGGACCCCTGGGTCCCGGACCCTCGGCTCAGCCTTCTCTCCTCCAGGCCCCCACCCGGTGCTGCACAGGCGTCCATGTCAGCACCTGCGTCAGCACTCCACCACCCAGGAGACACCTGCTGCCGAAGCCCCCACCCCTCCCACGTTGGCCCCCACCGCCCCAGCCGTCCTGGTCCACACCCAGCAGGTGGCTCCCCGCCTGGCGTGCCCCTGCCCTCTCCTCTCTCGGTCTGGATGTCCTCCCAACCCAGACACTCACCCTGGACATGCCCCAGGAGCACCCCCAATCCCACCCGCTGAACACCTCCCTTTGTGCCCACCAGCTCCGTGCCCCTCCCCGCCCCAGGGCAGAGGCTTCTCAAGGGGACCCAGGCCCTGTCGGTGACAAGTGTGCTGACGGTTGCAGAGGCCTGGCCGCTTCCCTCCCGACTGAGTGAGGATGTGCCACAACGGCCCAGGAGGCCCGGCTCGGGCTCAGGGACACCAGGCACCGCGGTCTTGCCCTCGCTCAGACAGCCTTATGGACAAAGCCACCTCAGGGGAGACTGTGCAGAGGGCCCAGGGCAGACGGGAAGGATGAGGGTTTGCAGCTGTGCAGAGGGGCCGAACTTATGGTGAGAGCGGGGCGCAGGGGAACGGGGCACGCAGACAACATCAACAAGCAGAGGGTCCAGGCCCAACAGCCCCACTGAATGCTGGACGGACGGAGACTGCTTCCCCCTTCCCTCTGCGCCGCGCCACCACCGGGAGCGTGAGGCCGCCATGGCCGTGGCCAGAAGGGACGCTCCGGGCAGACCTGCCAAGTGAAGCAGCCGTGCCGCTGCCGGGTCCCGACACTTCCCAGGCCTTTCTGTGGCTCCTTGCTGCCCCTGCCCCCACCCAGCAGTGCCCCCAGCCCGGAGCCCCCCCATTCTTCCTTCCCCACCTTTTCCTCCTGCCTTGGCAGGTGGCCACGGCCCTGCAGCCGCATCTCGGCCTCGGACGCCGCGCCACCAGCGCAGAGCTGGCCTCTGAGGCCGACGGGGCGAGGTCTGCCCGAGCAAGCGAGCGAACAAACGTGTGTGAACAGACACCCCAAGCAACCAGGTTGTTCTCAGCTTTGCTGATTTCTGCAGAAGTCTCTGAATTTCTTCCTTGCTCGTATCTCAACCAATTTCAATCTTTTCAACAGACACTCTTTAACAAGGGGTTCCTCACGCTGCCACTTCATAAAGCCATCCAGGCTCACGTCCCTCAAAGGACAGTCCCCAGCGCTCCCCCCACACTAGCGGCTCTGCAAGGCCTTGCTCTACTGTCTTGTTTCCCCCTTTGTCCTCCCTGAACCCGAAAAGGTCACTCCTTCTCCTGCCTTTGCACCTGGGGGTGCCGTCAGCCGGGAGCCTCATGCACACGGCCCACGATTCCCACTGCGCACGCTGCCCATTTCTCCGCGTCCAGGACAGCCGGACCACAGGCCTTGTTTCAGGCCCCAAAGCACCAAGCAGAAACCTGCAAGTATTTATTCGTGGTTCTGAAGCAAGAGCCTCCACTGTATCACACTTTCTACTTGCCAGTTTGTAAAACTTTAATGGTTCAGGAAAGTCTAGGTTTTGAACTTCAATCTCCTTGAAATGAAGAACGTTATTTTATATGTAACATGACCCCACGGCACCCCTGGGGGAGCGCTGACCTCCCTCTCCAGCCCAGGAACCCGCGGCACACACGATACTGTCAAGTTCAACCCCCGACTATCCCGCCCCAAAACACCACCCAAGATGCCAAGTCAGGTATGACCCCCAGTTACGGGGGGCAAAAAAAAAAAAAAAAAAGCAAGTGGGCTTTTCTTGGGGTTCAAAATTGAAATTCACACCTTGAAATTTCACTTAAGAGGAGACTCAACTTGGTCACGTTGTTTTCGAGGAAGCCGATCATCTCCAGCTCCCGGAGGGTCAGCAGCTGGTGCCGAGGGTATATGATCTGACACTGGAGAGAGACACGCACGAGTGATGCAGGAAAGGCCCGAGAGGCGGGTCCCAGGGCACTACGGCAAGAGGCAAATGTAAACTGCACACAGCAGGAAGCACGCAGCTGAGGACACAGCCACTCGGAAAGGCACTTTGGCCGTTTCCCCCAAAGCCAAGCAAGGTTTCACCACGTGACCAGCCGTCGTGCTGAGGTCTTGACCCAGAGGAGCTGGAAACTTTTGCCCACCCAGAAACCTGTCCACGAGGGTCTACAGCAGCAGCATTCGTAACTGTCCAAAACTGGGAGCAGCCGACGTGTCCTTCAGTAGGTGAAGGCACAACTAAACAGGTGCGCCCAGACAATGGACTGTTATTCAGCAACAAAAAGAAATAATCTAGAAAAAGGATTGTGGGAAGATGGCGGAGCAGAAGTTCTAGGAACCAGTTCCTCCACCCAAACTGTCAGGGAAGTGGCGGGAACTACCTGAATCCACTCCTGTAAGTGCAGCTGGAGCCAGGGTGGGCTGCTAGGACCTCATCCTCCAAAATCCAGGAATGCGGGCTCACCGCTGGGGGCCACTGTGTTACCCCAGAGGCGGAGAAAGTACCTGCCTGAGCTTAAAGAGACAGTATCTTTTCTTCTCCTTTCCCCCTTTGGAAGCAAAGAGTAGTTTGGAAAAGTCACAAACAGATGACTTCAGCCTTCAACCAGCAGTCCCAAAGAAATGGGATAATACTCAGAATCTAGTTCTCAACAAAAAATTTAAAAACACACAAAGAAACAGGAACAAATGGCCTATTCACAGGAAAAATAGAATTTGACAAACCATTCCTGTGGAAGCTCGTACATTAGAACTGTAAGAAAAAGAGTCTAAGTCAACTGTCTTAAATATGTTCAGTGAGCTAAAGGAATTCACAGACAGAGAACTAAAAGAAGTTAAGAAAGCAAGGTCTGAACAAAATAAAGAGATGGAAATTATAAAAAGGAACCAAACAGAAATTCTGGAGCTGAAAAGTACAATAGTTGAAATGAAAAACTCACTAGAAGGATGCAACAGCAGATTTGAGCAAAACTGTTCAATGCAAATGAATTAAACTCTCCGATTAAAAAGCAGAGATTGGCAGATTGGATAAGAAATATCATCCATCTACAAGAGACTTACTTTAGAAGCAAACACACAAAAAAGTTGAAATAAAAGGATAGAAAAAAGGTATTCCACACAAATAGCAACCAAAAAATAGGTAGGGTGGCTACATTATTTTCAGACAAAATAGTCTTTAAGGCAAAAAGGTTATAAGAGACAAAGAACATCATACACTGATAAAAGGTTCAATCCAACAACAAGATACAACAATTATAACCATAGACACAGCCACACCTAACAGAGCCCTAAAATGTAAGCAGCCAAATTTGATAGGACTGAAGGGAGAATTAGACAATTTGACAAAATAACTGGAGACTTCATTATACCACTCTCAATAATTGACCGAACATCTGTCAGATCAGGAAGGAAAGAGAGGACTTCAACAATACCATAAACCAACCAGACCTAACAGATACGTGTGGAGAACGTACCACCCAACAGCAGCAGGACTCACGTCCTCCCCAGGTGCACACGGACCGCACTCCAGGACAGATGAACCTAGCCATGGTAGGCCAGAAACCAAGTTGCAATAAATCTTAAATGCCTGGAATCAAAGTATCTTTGCTGATCAAAATAGAATGAGGATGGAAACCAACAATAGAGGGAACACTGGATAATTTACAAATTGTGGAAATTAAACAAGCTCTAAAACAGCCAATGGGTCAAAGAAGAAATCACAAGGGAAATGGAAAATATTAAGAAATGAATGAAAAAGAAAGCATGTCATATCAAAACACATGGAATGCAAGAAAGGCAGTGCTCAGAGGGAAATTTATACTTACAAAAGCCAACATTAAAAAAGAAGAAAGACCATGAAATAATAACCTGACTTCAAAGCCAGGGGAACTACAAGAAGAACAAATTAAACCCAAAACTAACAGAAGGAAGGAAATAGTAAAGATTAGAGTGGAGATACATGAAATAAAGAACAGAAAAATAGAATCATCAAAACCAATGAAAAGTTGGCCCTTTGAAAGGATTGATAAAATTGACAAATCCTTAGCCAGACAGAAAAAGAAAAAAGAAAGAAGACACAAATAACCAAAATCAGAAATGAAAGTGAGGACATTACTACCAACCTTGCAGAAACAAAAAGGACTATAAGAGGATACTATGAACAATTACATGTCAGATTAGACAGATATAGATATATTAGGAAACTTAGGTGAAATAAATAAGATTCCTAGTAGCTCTCAAATTACATAAACTGACTCAAGGAGAAACAGCTCCACAGACGTATATGAGTAAGGGGATTAAATCAGTAATAAAAAATGTCCCAACAGAGAAAAGTCCAGGGTAATATGGCATCACTGAATTCTAACAAACAGTTAAAGAAGAGCTTCCATCGAGCCTTCTCAAACGCTTCCAAAAAACGTCTTAGGAGGGATGTTTTTCTAACTCATTTTAGCCAGCACTGCTCTGGCAGTAAGTCAGATAAAGACAGAGTAAGAAAAGAAAATTACAGATGGAGATCCTTTCTGAAATAAATGCAAAAAAATCCTTAACAAAATTCAGGCAAACCTATTTCAAGAGTAAATTAAAAGGATTATACACCATGACCAAGTGGGATTTATTCCAGGAATGAACAGGTGGTTCAACATAGGAAAATCAATGTAATATTCCACATTAATAGAACAAAGGAAAAAATATAACTGTGCCACTTTGAATGTATTGTGTCCCCCAAACGCCATTATCTTTGATGTTACCTTGTGTGGGCAGATGTATCAGTGTTGATTAGATTGTAATTCTTTGAGTGTTTCCATGGAGATGCACCCCACCCAACTAGGGGTGATGACTGATGGGATAATTTCCATGGAGGTGTTACCCCACCCATTCTGGGTGGGTCTAAATTAAATCACTGGAGCCATATAAATGAGCTGATAAACAGAAGGACTCAGTGCAGCTGTGAGTGACATTTTGAAGAGCAACTGACAGCACATTTTGAAGAGGAGCTACAGCCAAGAGGGACACTTTGAAGAAAGCACAGGAGCTACAGATGAGAGACAGTTTGAAGATGGCCGTTCAAAGCAGACTCTTGCTCCAGAGAAGCTAAGAGAGGACAAATACCCCAAGAGCAACTAAGAGTGACATTTTTGAGGAACTGCAGCCTAGAGAGGACCGACCTGGGAGAAAGCCATTTTGAAACCAGAACTCTGGAGCAGACGCCAGCCATGTACCTTCCCAGCTAACAGAGGTTTTCCGGACACCATTGGCCATCCTCCAGTGAAGGTACCCGATTGCTGATGTGTTACCTTGGACACTTTATGGCCTTAAGACTGTAACCGTGTAACCAAATAAACCCCTGTTATAAAAGCCAATCCATCTCTGGTGTTTTGCATTCCGGCAGCATTAGCAAACTAGAACAATAACCTCAATTGACGCAGAAAAGGCATTTGACAAAATCTGACATCTTTTCATGAAAAACATTCAGAAAATTATGACTAGAAGGAAACATTGTCAATATGATAGAGGGCACATATGAAAAACTCACAGCTAACATCATCCTTAATGGTAAAAGGTTGAAAGCTTTTCCCCTATGATCAGGAACAAGAAAGGTGCCCACAGGCACCACTGATATTCAATACTCTTCTGGAAGTTCTAGCCAGAGCAGTTAGGCAAGAAAAAAGAAATAGAAGCCATCCAAAGCAGAGAGGATTCAGTAAAACTATATCTGCAAATGACATGATCCCATATAAAAAAAAACCCAAAGAATCCACAAGAAATCTACTAGAACTAGTAAAAGAATTCAGCTAACTTGTGGAGCACATGATAAACACACAAAAACCAGTTGTGTTTCTAAACACCAGGAATGAACAATGCGAAATGGAAATTAAGAAAACAATTCCATTTACAATAGCATCTAAAAAAACAAAATACCGAGGAATAAATTTAACCAAGGAAGTGAGAGAATTGTGCTCTAAAAACTACAAACACTTCTGAAAGAAATTAAAGAAGACTAAATAAACAAAAAAGACACCAGTGTGCAAGGATTGAAAGACTTAATATTGTTAAGATATTAATACTATCAAAAGTGATCTACAGATTTGATGCAATCACGCTTAAAATTCCAGCAGCCTTTTTTTCAGAAATGGAAAAGCTTATCTTATGGTTAGAGACCATGCAGAGCCAAAGCCATCTTGAAAAAGACGAACACGTTGGAGGTCCCACACTCCCTGATTTCAAATCTACCATAAAAACCTCAGTGACTAAGACTGTGGTCCTGGCGTACGGATGGACTTACAGACCAAAGGGGTAGAACCGAGAGTCCAGAGATGAACCCACACATCTGTGGACAATTGATTTGCCATAATGGCACCACGTCTGTTCGATAGAGAATAATAATCCCTTCGACAGTGTTGCTGGGACAACTGGAAATCCACATGCAAAAGAACAAATTTGGACCTCACCTCTCTCCATAGTCAACAATGATAGCAAAATGGATTAACAACCTAAATATAAGAGCTAATATGATAAAACTCTGAAAGAAAACAGGGGAAATCTTTGGGACCTTAATTATATAATGGGTTCTTAGATACGACACCAAATGCATGAGCACGCTGTTGGGGGCAGTTTCTGAAGACGTGGGAAAGCTACACAACCTCGTCGACATAAAGGCACAGACTCATCCACTTAAGAATGGTTAGGATGGGTTTTGTCATATTTATACTTTACTACCAAAAAATTTTTAAAAACCGCACAAGAAACCTACTGACGGGAATAGAGAAAAGTAAACATACCTTCATTAACTCTTCCAGACAAGAGAGATATATTTTGAAGATAGCTGCTGCTGAGGGAGGTCCTATGTACTGCTTGATGTCGGCTCTGTCCACGAAGGCCACGTCGATCTGCTCGGTGATGTTGGAAGTGGTGAGAATCACCACGTTGGAATGTCTGTGGGGAGAGAAGCAGGCGCCGCCATCACTGGAGCTCCAGGCTCCACCCCGCCCCACTGGCTCTAAGACAGCCCTGCGAGGGGCCTCCTGGCCATGCTGCGCTCGGTGGCATGCAGGCGCCAGCCCGAGCCTCACCCAGCCACCACGGCTCCCAGTGCTCCTGCCGGGCTCTCCTGGCTGCTCCTGGGCACGTCAGGCAGGCCGTCCCCAGAGCCTCTGCCCTGACTGTTCCACCTCTGGAGCCTTCCGAAAGGCTCTCCTAGACCTCCACGTGACTCGCTCACTCAGCAAGCTCGCACCTTCATGACGACCCTCTCTTACTGCAACCTTGTCCCGTCCTCACCTCCTGGGCACCCTCACTCGACTGTTTGCAGTCAAGAAAAACTTAGCAGAAAACTGAGCAACCTGAGCCAGATCTAACAAGGAAGAGGAGGAGGAAGGGAAAAGCCAAGTCATTGCGGACCGAGGAGCAAACGGGCGAGAAGGAAACAGAGGCAAGGAGTGTTTCCTCCTGCATGAACTGGTCTGGAAAAGAAGGCAAGAGGCAAGGGTGACTTTTCCAGCTGACTCCATGGGACAAGTATTTTTCAGGAAATAAAGAGATACACCGTCATCTGTAAAATGACACAGTCAACAAGCAAGCTTCTGATTAACACCTTGGACTTCCAGGTACCAGAGGACAGAATATTCTGGAGAGGAAGTGTGGGAATTCTGGCCAGCAGAGGGCGAAGTGAACACACTGCACGGATGGGGAAGTTACCTTCTCACGGGCTCTGTCGGGGGGTCAGCCCCTAAGTAAGGCTGGACGGCTTTGGGTGCAGGACTGAGAGGCCCCCCGCCTGGGGCTGGCAGGTGAGCACACACCCTCACCCTGACAAACACTAGTTCTGTCAGCACGGATGCTCAAACGCATTACTCGTATTTTAGGCTTTTCTGTACGGTGCAAAATTTCTGTGAGCACACACCCTCACCCCGACAAACACTAGTTCTGTCAGCACAGATGCTCAAACGCATTACTCGTATTTTAGGCTTTTCTGTACGGTGCAAAATTTCTACCAAGCCCATGATCTGTTTTATGTTTTTTAAGCTTTAATAGAGTAACAAACATTCACTTTCTAAAAAAAACCATTCAATATATGCTGCCTCAAATTCAAAAAATTCTAGCCAACGCTTGTTGCCAAAAGCCTTTTTGGTGGAGGAGCTGGGCAGGGAGGCCTAGAACCATGCCCGGCCAGGTCGCGGGGGGCAAGGGAGCGTTACCTTTTAATCTGGTCGATCTGGGTCAGGACGGCGTTGACCACGCGGATGGCGTCTGAGGGCTCTGTGCCTGCCCTGCAGGCATTGCGGGCTGCTGTGAGGCTCTCCACCTGAGGGGTCAGGGCACAGGCTGACGGGGCCGGGGCCAGGGAATTGTCGGCGGGAGCGTGAGTGAAGGAAGGCACGCGTGTGAGTGTGCCCGCCTGCTCCCAGAGCCCGGTAACGGGAAGCTAGGGAGGGGGTGACCACCCCACACAAGCACCGGAGCACAGGCTGGACAAAAGCGCAGGGAGGGCCGAGCGCAGCACGAACGCCATGAGAGCAGTGCATTCAGCAACGGGAAGAGGCAATGGGATTATTTAATTGCCTTTGATCACAAGGCTCAACATCTGAAATTCCTACCTCATCTATCAGCACAAACACCAGGGCATCTTTGTCGTCAATCAAATCCTGGATCTTCTGGAACATCTTGGTTACCAGCTTGCCGCTCTAGAGTCAAACACATTCTTTAGCCGATCTGCACGAAACACACCACTGGGTACACTCATGCGAGGAAGACCCAGGGGCCGGGCGGCAGCACAAGCACCCTGCCGGGTCTCAGTTGGACAAGGCCTGCACCCTCTCGGACTCCAGGCCCACCCCGTCCTGGACCGCATCCCAGAGCACACCCGAAGAGGAACCAGGTCAGCACGTCAGAGGCCAGCGGAGATGCTTGCCCTTTCTGTGCAGAGCCAGGAAGCTGGGTCCTGACCGCACAGCACACGGCAAGGAGGGCGTGACTGCAGCGTGTGGTTTCCTCCTCGTACCCCTTGCTGGCCTGCTGGCCTCACTGACCGGGCACGAGCAGGGGCAGATGTGCACACGGGCTGGGGCTCCCCACATAAAGGCACTGTCCCAGCTTGCCTGATCCCTGATGCGCCCCCACAGAGGCCAGCAGCCCGGTGAGGGGGAGACTGGTCACCTCGCATCTCAAGGCGGCCAAACGAGGCTCAGCCGGCAACAGAGCCATGCTGGGTGGCAGCCCAGGGTGGGGGGACAGGGAGGCCAGAACCAGGTCACCCCTGCTCCCACAGCAGCACTCGGCAGCCCTGCTCTGCCAGGGGCCGGGGGCCTGGTGGGCCTTCTGGTTTCTGCAGTCACTCTGTGATGGAGGCAAAAGGGCTGCAGCCAGTAGGTGGACATGGTGGCCTGGTGGCCCAGATTTGCCAGCCTCTCACCCCTAGTAACTGCTTGGTGGTTTGGGTACCTCGTTTCGAGATGCATTACTGCACTAAGGGGGCACCAGTGGGGATGCCGCCCTTGTCTGGCAGTGACAATGTGTCTGAACAACACAGGCCAGTACACAGGCAAAGTGGGGAAATGCGGAGTCCCAAATCCCACCAACCAAAATAATGTTTGCATTACATGAGCTGCCACGTGAGCCACTATGAATAAAAAGTGGAACAGACTACGTGTGTTTCTAATAAAATCCATTAAATGGTTTTACTTGGTCTAACAGCTTCAAGTAAACATTTCTGCACCATATTTTTTTTAATATTTTTAAAGACTCGTGGTCTCACAGGTGCTGTGCCCTTGAACGCTTCCCTAGCCGAGGCCGACGGGTCACCTTTACGTGCGGCTGACATCTGGTCTGGGCGTAACACTCTCGGCCGCACCTTCTCTCTCCCAGGCCCCGAAGCCACCGTCCAGCTGAGCTGAAGTCTGAAGCCCAACTTATTTTCTTGTCAGGATTGTTTCATTCTCTTTAGCGCTCAACCTCTAACTAGGGTGCGAGACCAAATTCTCCTGGGACACCAACAACCACTCCGCTCTTGCTCTTTCCCCGCTCCAGGGAAACTTTCACACAGCCTCCAAAGCTGTTGTGCCAAGTCTCGTCTGGGGGCACCAGGCAGCCTGGCGTTGGGCTGCCTTGATCCACCCCATGCCAGAGGCCCTCCATCTGCTCCGAAGGTGGGTGTCTTCTAAGCCCCTCTTTGCCACATGGGAGGCTGGTGTTTTCCCCTTTGCTAACTGTCGTTTAAAGGACAAGAGCTAGGATTCCAGCCCATATTCCGAGGCCTGCGGAAGTGCCAAGGGGGAAGCTGTGCCGTGGAGCTGCGTCTCCCCCAGCCCCCGAATGGCCTCTGCCGGGCCCCTGGTGACTGTGCCAAGGGTCTCGAGGTCAAAGGGTCTGCTGAGGCCTCAGCCCTCCCAGCACGGGTCTGCCCGGCACCCTCCAACCACCGAGTCCGCCCCCCGAGCACCTCCTGTTTCCCCTCTTTCCCTCCTGAAACATTCTGGAGAGGTTTATCTACTACTCAGGACATTTTCCAACCACAGTGGTTGACAATCAGAGAACGAGAATTAATATTTAATACTCACCTCTGAAAACCACTTAGAAAAGAGGCTGTGGCTGTTGATTTCAATTAATTGGCCATAGCGGTACCTAAGATGATAAGAGAATAAAAGGAAATTATTTTGCAAATTACTAAAATCTTGTTGCCGTCAGTGGCAACCCTCTTTGCTTCTTTAGTTCACCTCTCAACTTCCCAGCACACTGGGAATTACGAACTCATTAAACCAATAAAATTACTAATATTAGAGAATTTAAAGAATTGAGGAACCCAGCACACTGTGCACCAAATCACTCGGAAAACTCAGGATGCAATCAGTAGTCATGCATTGCAGCAAATGAAGTTTTCAAATTGAATGATGGCCTCATTTAAATTTAAACAAGAATAAAAAACCTCTTAGCCCCATGAAATGCAAAAATAAAATGTGAGCTTAATACCAAACTAATTTAACCCAACCGGTGCTTTTTTGATGGACTCATAACTTAGGTTTCAATGTTTAAAAGGGATTCCAGTACAGCAACAAGAGAGAACATCAGATTCGGCATGAGCTGAACCCAAGGACGGCAATGACTCATTTTAGAACACAGAATCACTTCCTGCAAACCCTGAACCAGGGAACACCGAGAGGAGAGCTCGTCGGCCATTCCAGGCACACAGCAGACCCCTGGAGGGCCACGTGCTAGTGTTAAGGCCACACTGAACCTCCCTCGCCCCCTAACTAGGCTTAAAAAACAAACACCAAAAGGATCAAACCAAATCCCAAGGACTGGAGGTGTCTACAAAACAAAGCCCAACACCCTTGAAGGAAGACAACAAAATACAGACACACCGAATCACAACGTAGAGCCTTTGGTTAAAAATCCACTCGACATCCCAAGGGGCACAAAAATGTGATCCATAACCGGAAGGGAAACCAGCCACCGAAACAGACTCAGAAATGTTGACGATGAACCTTGAAAGAGCGGCTACGAAGATAATGGATTTTAACAAAATCAGGGGAGACATGAAAAGTACAAAGAGCCAAATGGAACCTCCAGAGGAGAGGCTCAGAAATGACAATTTCACTGGACGGAATTAAAAGCAGATTAGTGGCTGCAGAAAATCAGTGAACTTGAAGATGTAGCAACAGAAACTGCCCAAAATGAAACACAGACAGAAATTTCTTAAAATTAAAAAAAAAAGAAAACACATCAGTGGCCAGTGGGACACCATCAAATAGTGTAACATGCATATTAATGATCTCCCAGAAAAAGGGCAGCGGGCAGGGGAATTACTTGAAGAAATAATGGCCAAATATTTTCCAAATTTGTTGAAAACCGTAAAACCTAAAACAGTGCAAGGAGAAACAGACAATCCACAGCCATAATTACAGGCTTCGGCCCTCCTCCCGGTAAGGGGAGGAACAGGGGGCAGAGGTCAGCCAGGACGTCAAGCAGTCTGCGCTGCCATCGTAAGAGCCATCCACGCGACAGCGGTGAGCACGCCATCCTGAGGGCACCAAGACGGGCCACACGCTACGTCATGAGACAAATCTCAGTAAACCCTAGAAGACTGGACTCCTAATCCAAGACAGGCTATGCTGAATGTGAAAGGACTGACCATTATATTGAAAGGGAAGAACCTATTATTCATGCAAAATGACTGAAAAACTAAAAACAAGAAGGAAATGTGCTGGTTTGAATGTATTCTGTCCCCCAGAAAAAGCCATACTCTTTGATGTAATCTTGTGGGGCAGACATATTAGGGGGATTAAGTTGGAACGTTTGGATTAGGTTGGTTGCATGGAAATGCACCCCACCCAACTGTGGGTGATAACTGATGGGATATTTCCATGGAGGTGTGGCCCCGCCCATTCGGGGTGGGCCTTGATCAGTGAAGCCATATAAATGAGCCGACAGGCAGAGGGAACTCAGTGCAGCTGTGAGTGATGTTTTGAAGAGGAGCTACAGCCAAGAGGGACACTCTGAAGAAAGCACAGGAGCTGCAGATGAGAGATAGTTTGAAGATGGCTGTTGAAAGCAGACTCTTGCTCCGGAGAAGCTCAAAGAGGACCAATACCCCAAGTGCAACTAAGAGTGACACTTTTGAGGAACTGCAGCCTAGAGAGGAACGCCCTGGGAGAAAGCCATTTGGAAACCAGAACTTTGGAGCAGACACCAGCCATGTGCCTTCCCAGCTAACAGAGGTTTTCCGGACGCCATTGGCCATCCTCCAGTGAAGGTACCCGATTGCTGATGTGTTACCTTGGACACTTTATGGCCTTAAGACTGTATCTGTGTAACCAAATAAACCCCCTTTTGTAAAAGCCAACCCATCTCTGGTGTTTTGCATTCTGGCAGCATTAGCAAACTAGAAAAGCAAACAATCCCATTCTGCTGTCCCGCTCTTTCAAATTACCAAAAGTTACCTGCTGGAGAGCCGAATGGTCAATTTCTGGGCTAGAGCTTTACACAGGGATGTCTTCCCAGTTCCTGGAGGGCCTGTAGCAAAGTCAAGCAAATATGTCTTTAAGTCAGTATGAAACACTGGGGTGGCCCTGTCCACAGGGTCTGCGAAGAGACCTCATAGCTGCTGATGTATTGGCCCAAGTCCTGCTCGCTCCTTACAAAGCCTGCTGGCAACTACGAGGCATCATGGCTCTACTTGAGAAACCTGCGCTGCGGCCTGCAGACCTGCCTTTTCCCTAAGGCTTTCCCTCCTCCTTACTAGTCCTCCACTTCCATGCCTTTCATCAGCCTCACTTTGGAAAAAGAGTTGAGGGAAGGGATTGCGTCCCTCTGGTTGACTGAGCAAGGAGGAAAACTTAAAAATCATTGCCTATTTATGAGTTCCCTGAGCTAACAGAAAAGCAGCAAAGTTTTCAGAACAGCCCTCCAGCATGTACTAAAGAATCCGCTGTGAGAGCAGCAACTGAGGGGAAAACAGTGTAATTATTCCGTGAGTTATCCCCACATTCCCCGCCTCTCCACACCTGCCCTGAGCCCTGTGCCACATGACCCGGCTCTACCGGAGGGCCTCTGCCCCCTTCCCTGGGGCTCTCAGGACCCTGGAAAGACAGGGCCTGTCCCCGCACTTTCTGGAACACCTCCTCTGCCAGCCCTGCTCTGCCTGTCCGTCTGTCCCTGTCCCTTCCTTTGCTCTGTCTTAAGCCTCCCTCGGGGGGAGCCATTCTCTCCTGTGCAGCCCCTGGTTCTATTCTCTCGCTGGCCCTCTGCACCTCAGGCTCTGTCTGTTGGTGTGTGCTTTCTGTTCCGTGGAAGGCACCGAGTAGGCTGTGGTTGGCAGCTGCTTGTGTGCAGCTCCGCACACAGCCAGGGCAGGCCCTGCCCGGGCACGCCGGCCTCAGGCACGCACAGGATGCTCGCATCCAATACGCCCCCACCGTGGGGCTTGGTCAGCTCTGAACGGCCGCCTCTCAGAAAGCTCCAGATGAGACCTTGGCTACATGCTGACTCCTCTTTCTTCCTTTCCCACCCTGGTCCCAAGCCAATCACTTTTTCCCCCAAATCCTTTAAACTGCCTGTTAGGCCCATCCTGTCCTCTCCGGGCACCAACGCCCGTGGCCGAGCCCCACTCGTCCTTGGTCTGGCTGTGGCACCTGAACGCCCCTCAGGCACTCAGCGCCCTGAGTGTGATGGAACGCCTGCGTGCGTCTCCCCACGAGCTGCTACAACTGCCGGAAGCAGACTCGGCTTCGCACGTACTCTGTCGATTCACCAGCAACTAACTGGACACCTGAATCTCCACGCCCACCCTGATGGAATCTGGACCCCTCGGGGACCCCTGGTCTCAAATACTCCCTGGCCCCAGCTGCTCTCTGGCCCCGGGTCTGGTTCAGCATCCTCGGGCTTCCGCTGACACCAGCCCAGCTCGGTGTCCTCTTCCCCCCACTCCCTGAGGCACCGTTCAGACCCCACGGAGGGCAAGCACACCTTTCCTGATAAATGGAGGCAGAGGGGTCCCCCTTGTCAGGACCCACAAGGTGTGGTGCTTGCTGTCTGCGCAGCCCCTGGTGCCTGCCGTTTTCCCCGGGAGAGATTTCTAAGCGGGCCTGGCATCCTACACTAAACCACAAGGCTGCCTGAGGCAAGGAGCCTTTGCTGTACAAACCCCTGCCCTACGTGCCACCAACACCAGCCTTGTGGAAGGTCTGAGCTGACCCAGACGGAAGGATGACGGCATCTAACAGAAAGTGGAGACAAGCCTGACTTTCTGCAGGCAAGGGAAATAACCGATCCCAAAGGAAAAGCACAATTTACTTCACTAATTACAATATGCACTGCCCACTCTGATCTTGGCCATTAGGACAGTGTGCCGAGGAGATCTGCTATTTAAAAAATAACCTTTTCTAAGATCATATATGAGCATATACTCTTAATTGGTATAAAAACTAATCAGAGCTTCTACGTTGCTGCAATTGAAAGTTTCTTTGAATTCCACTCAATTCCTTTGCCCCTTGCTACCCAGTGACATTGAAAAAATCACTGGAGTTTTCTTCTGTGACGAACCACATAGCTCCTTTAAAAGATGGTTTTTGCAGTTTCCTATTCACAAAGTGAAGCTCTGTGAATACTACAAAGAAACATATGGCAGTTTCTATCCTAAAGACTACAGTCAGTCGGTGAAATGAGCCAGAAAGTTATTTGAAAAGCTCCATAACAACACAAAAAAGTCACACAATAGTAATCAGTTAGCCGTCAAATGAAGGGCCAAATAATAGGTACCAGGACTAATGGATTTGCTTCATGCAGAGGGAACATTCCAGGACAACTCTGGCTCCTTCAGAAAATAAGAAGTTGTAACTTCCTGGAGAAGGACAAAGGTATAAGCGAAAATCTCATTTTACAGAGTATGTCTTGAAGATGAAAAACAAGCCTTACCGTGCAACAGCACAACTCGGTTCCAGGTTATCAAGTTGCTGTTGACATTTCTGTCTGAAAACAGTGAGGTCGTCATCACATAATCAAGGAGCTGATGGAAGAAAAGAAAAAAGATAGAAGTGCACAGAATCCAGTAAGGATGTGCTGACAGGGCTTGGCTCTCAGTGAACAGAACAAACAAGAGGAAGAGACGCCACCTCCAAGCCCTCAGTGAACATGTGAGAGGATCAAGTTTGGCTGTCACTGCGCTGAGAGGACAGGCAACCCCAGGGGGCAGATACCCAGGACGGGGCTGTGGGGGTCAGGGTCCCCCAAAGCCCACTTGGGTCTGAGGTGCTCAGAGAGGTTCTGGAGAGCAGCCCCATCACTCTACTGCCAGCGATGGGGCTGTCTTGGGAAAAAGCGTAGCACTTACGTGTGATTTAACTTCTACATCATACACCAGGCTGTCCCACAGACCATGGAATTCAGCTGTAAGATAATAACCAAAGCTACAATTCTAGAAAAGCAGACTTTACCTTTAGCAGGCAGGTCTGCACTAGATCAATGCTGGCTACACACCCGAGCCTGGTAGGGTAATATTCTGATTACAGGAAAGTTACATTTGCAAAATGTTTTTAAAAATTAAAGACACAAAATAAATGTCAGTCAACTGTGATCAGTTAAATTGAGTAAGATAATTAGCTTTGGTTACAATGCACAATTGTCTTTTACGTAGTTGTCCTTAAAACAAGCACAAAAACAAAGTTCCTCCATGGTGTAAATGCTCAGAGAGGCAGCTGAGTCCAGCCATCGGACCCCAGGCTTACCACCAGGCGGCTGAGTGAACTCCAAGCTCTGCCTGCCAGGACCATCGGCAAACCCCATGGAGAGGCACAGACAGGTCAGGAGCGGCCGGCAGGGACCCCGAGTGAGACAGAGTCAGGGGAGAGGCCGGCAGGGACCCCAAGTGAGACAGAGTCGGGGGAGAGGCCAGCAGGGACCCAGAGTGAGACAGAGCCGGGGGAGACTGGCAGGGACCCCGAATGAGACAGAGCGGGGGGAGAGGCCGGCAGGGACCCAGAGTGAGACAGAGCCGGGGGAGACCAGCAGGGACCCTGAGTGAGACAGAGCCGGGGGAGACCGGCAGGGACCCCAAGTAAGAGTGGGGAGGGAGCGGCCAGCAGGTTCCCTGAGTGAGACAGAGCGGGGGGAGAGGCCGGCAGGGACCCCGAGTGAGACAGAGCCGGCGGAGACCAGCAGGGACCCCGAGTGAGACAGAGCCGGGGGAGAGGCCGGCAGGGACCCCAAGTGAGACAGAGCCGGGGGAGACTGGCAAGGACCCCAAGTAAGAGTGGGGAGGGAGCGGCCAGCAGGTTCCCTGAGTGAGACAGAGCGGGGTGAGCGGCCAGCAGGGACCCCGAGTGAGACAGAGCAGGGGGAACGGCCAGCAGGGACCCCAACTGGACGGAAAGAAGTGCGTCGCCAACATCCTCGTTGGACACAGCCTGAGATGCCTGTCCAAGAGAACAATGCAATCTTGGACTGGCAACTTTTACTTTGCCTTTTTGTGCCGTGCTTTCCCTTTCAGAGGAGACAGAACACCTGGAGAGTCCCAACAGCCAGCTCACCCCCTCCCCCCCGCCCCGGAGGTGCTCAGCAAACCCAGGCCAGGCTCACGACCCGCTGTGCCCTCCCCGTGGCTGCAGCCCCTGTTCCAGCACCAGTACACCACACCTGTAGGCAGAACCCAGTGGTTTGCTGCAATTATGTTTTCTGCCTCCTCCTCCAGGTTTTCACTGCTGGGGCCGTCTTCGTTCAGCTGGAAGATGTGAAACGCAATGGTGCATGTGCTCAAATCAATGGGCTGCAACGAGAGGGAAAAAGTGACCAAACGTGCTGCGTCGAACACGCCTCACATTAGAGCTGTGAAAACTAGACACTAAAGTCCAAAAATAAAGAGTGACTATACAGCATGTTAAAAACTAGTTCTTCGGAAAGGAATATTTTAGTTCAGATTTAGGATTGGCTCTTTTAAAATACATATCCCCCCCCTTGAGGCCTCGATCTATTTAATAAAAAACTTTGTTTTTTAATAATTTCAAAGGTAACACATGCCTATTGATACAAATACAAAGAACACAGAATGTGGAATATAAAAATCCCCTATGATCCGACCAAGTAGGTCTTAGGTATATATCTAACATGTATATGTGTGTGTGTGTGCACATACATGCACATATACTCGTTAAATAAAAAATAGAATTCTACCAACACATGGTTTTGTACCTTGAATCTTTTCCCACTTACTACAGCTTGGAGACACTTGTACTTCAATAGATAGAAATCTACTTCATTCCCCTCAATGGCTGTATCATATCTTATCGTGTGGGTGGACAATCTGTGATGGACAGTTACAATATCTCAAATCATGCTGCTGTTGACAAGTGTAATAAACACTTGTTCGCCTGTCTCTAAACAATCATCTGTTAAGGAAGATCCCTGCGGGTGGACCTGCAGTGCCAAACCCCTCCAACTAGGCTGTGCCAGTTTGTCCTGTTGCAAGAGTGTTGAAACCTCCTGCTTTCCCCTTATTCTGACCCAAAGCAAGGGTGATGGCATCAGACGCTGGAGTCGGAGAGGTCAGCACGGTCACTCAGCCATTTTCACAGCAGTGACAGAACTGTTCCATGGCATCCCCCCATTTCCAAACATGAACCTTGTGAGATGGTGGGTAAGTGGTGTGCCCCAGGACTAGATTCCGAGCTTCCCGAAGGCCAGCCCTCCCCTGTGTGCCTAACCCTAACCCCTTGCTCTCCACCACCACTCTCCACTCACAAATGATGCAGAGTCGGGAAGGAGTGCGGCCTCAGGAGCACAGCATGTTGTCTGTTGACCATTCCGTCTCCCCATTACTCAGAGCACCCCGCCCCCAGGGCCATGCCTTACTCCCAGCACCAGCTGTTGACAGAGCAGAAATCCACCAAATGCCCAAACAGATGAGCCAGCAGGGACCCGCAGCACAGTAGCAAACAAATACTGACTAGTACTGTTTTTATGCCACAAAGAGTTAACTGTTAGCATTATGAATTAGTAAATTACCTGTGGGTCTTTAACTTTTAACTCTGTGTCAACAACAGCCACAGATTGCACATTTCTGGCCAGAAAATGGTCATCAAATTCAGTCCACATATAATCACCAAATACAATGTTATGTCTGTTTAGTAGCTTCTTAACACTCAGCTTTATGTCTTCCTTTTTTGCAGTGCTAGTAAAACAAAAAAACCACTCAGATAAGAACTCCCTTAAAGAAAAACTTTAAAACCCAGTGTGAGGGCAGAGGCTGGGCCTGCAGGGCCCCAACCCCGGGTGGGCCCCAGACTGTCAGCACCCCAGCGATGCAGCCCCCAGGCCCCCAGCGCCCCAGGCCCCCAGCGCCCTGTACCCACAGACCCCCCCCCCAGGCCCCACGCCCGCAGCAGCCCGAGCTACGTGGCGGGGGAGCACTGGCTTCCCCGGGCCCCGCCGCCCAGGCCCTCTGCCCCCACGCGACCCTGCCTTCCTTAGCGGGGAACCCGCTGCCCGCCCTTTGGGCCCCAGCGCCGGGAGTGGACTGACCCCCGGGTCGGACCAAGAGGCCGGGGATTTAAAGGGCCCGAGAAACAGCGCCCGAAGTGCAAACTCGGAGTTCACAGCCATGACTTAGGGCCCTTGGTGATCCGGGTCGCTCCTATTCCCAGGCTCGGGCGGAGGTGGGCTCCGGTCTCCCGGGCCGCGCGCACCTGCTGCTCCGCTGATGCACCTCCACGTGGACCGTCGGCGCCTCGGCCACGCAGGGCAGCGCCTGCTTCAGGTCGCCCACGGCCTCGTCCATGGCGCCGCCGCGGGGCGCAGCGGGGGCCCGTCCGAAGCGCGTCCGCCGCCGCCTCGCGTCCCCGGTGCCCGCCGCCGCCGCCAACGCGCCCCGCCCGCCTTTCGAATCTGCCGCGCTCGGCGCACCGCCCCTTGACCCGGAAGCGCTCGGCTCGGCGGGCGGGCGGCGCGGCGGGGCCACTTCCGGCCGCTCGAGCCTGGTTCCGGCGCGGCCCGGGGGCTCGGCGACCTCGGCGGGGCGAGCGCGGGAGGCGAGGCGGCCGCTGGACCCGGGCTCGCTGCTGCTGCGCTCGGCCCCGCCGCCGGCCCCGCCATGGGCAAGAAGCACAAGAAGCACAAGACCGAGTGGCGCTCGTCGTACGAGGGTGCGGGCGCGGGGCGGGCGCTTTGTGACGCGCTGCCGGGGCCGGGAGTTCGCGGCGGCCGCGCGATGCGGGCGGGGGTGCCGGGAGGCGGGCCGGGGTCCCGGGAGCGCGGCTGGGGGATGCCGGGCGCGCGGCGTCCAGTCCACCTCCCCCGGCCCCGTTTCGAGAAGGGAGCGAGCGTCTTTTTCTTGGCTTCTGATCGTCTGCGAAGTTCTCACTGCCGGATATCAGGGGTGCTCGGGGGCTGCAGCAGTACAAGAAGCGGGGGACCCGGGCCCCTGGGTCCTAGCCTTTTTCCTTGCTTCTGACAATGTTAACAGTCTCCGGGGAGGTTTCCCCTGCGGATAATGTAGTTTGAAATGTAATTCTGGGGACGCCCCTCCATCCTTTCCAGGTGGTTTTGCAACCCGTTCGCTGTCTTAGTTCTCTCCCGGGGGAGGCCCGAGGGGAGCAGCCCCTAGCGGGCAGTCGGCTGTGCTTGCCCGCTCAGCCGAGGTTCTCCAGGGCTGCACCGGTGACCTCCAGGGTCTGGGGATTTGATGCAGATTACACAGACAAGCCCCTGGAGAAGCCCCTGAAGCTGGTCCTCAAGGTCGGAGGAAGTGAAGTGACTGAACTCTCAGGCTCTGGCCACGACTCCAGCTACTACGATGACAGGTCAGACCACGAGCGAGAGAGGCACAAAGAAAAGAAGAAGAAAAAGAAGAAAAAGTCAGAGAAGGAGAAGCATCTTGATGATGATGAGAGGAGGAAGCGGAAGGTAAAAAAGAGCAGCAGCTGGGTGGGGTAGGGAGAACCCCCAAGTGGGTACTAGCACTTTCCCTAGGAAAATGGGTATTTCGGTTGTAGCAAAAGGTAGACTAAGTGTTATTCATCTCAGGTTTGGGCTCATAGTTATCTCTAGGCCCACCCCTCCAGCGGGCACTTAGGAGCTAGGGATCTGGAGTGAGACAGGGCTCCGGGAGAGGATCTTCCCTCATGGCTTCGTTTTTCCCCCTTAGAAACAGAAGCAGAGCTGTTTAAATTCCGGGGTGAGAACCCAGCTGCTTCCATTGCCTCATTGCCTTGACTCTGTCCAACAGGAAGAGAAGAAAAGGAAACGCGGAAAGGAGCACTGCGACTCCGAGGGGGAGGCGGAGGACTTCCATCCTGGGAAGAAGGTGGAGGTGGAGCCTCCCCCGGACCGGCCCCTCCGAGCATGCAGGGCTCAGCCAGGCAGGTGGCAGCATTTCAGCGGGTGGTCCCGGGGCACCGGAGCACGACATTTCAAACCGGAGCGACACGGGGCACCTAGCCTGTAGGAAGAGGGCTGGTGTTTTACTTTTTCTTTCAGGCCATCGGCCTTGAATTTCTAGAACAGGACTTGGCAAATTAATGCTCATGGTGTTTTTTTCTTTTCTTCTTTTTAACTGCCCACGAGCTGAGAATGATTTATGTATTTTTCAAAGACTTGTAAAAACATACCCCGGAAAAGGAATATGCCACAGAGACCAAGAGTATGTGGCTCGTGAAGCTTAGACTTTTTTTTTCTGCCTGGTCTTTATAGATACAATTCGCCATACCCCCGTTTACACCTTTGGCGTTATCTGCCCTTACCGCCTCAGATACATCTGCTGTAGAACAGCACCCCGCGGGGTGAAGGGAGGACTTGCTTCTGCTTAGGGGGCTACTTCCTAGCATCCCATCCACTTAAAGTCCCAGATGACAGGTCTCCTTGCTTAAGGCAAGCAGAGACTGGGCACGAAGGAAGGCGGATCTTCATTGGGATCCCATCATGAGGACGGGGAGAGAGTGCCACCTGCCAGCTAATCCCAACCCATGGTTTCTTGCCCCCAACTTGACACGCACAATTCAAAGCACTTGCACTTGCTCTGTCAGTGGAGACATCTGTGCCTGCAGCGAGGGGCCTGCAGTGTCCTTTTGTTGGGGTGGTGGGGAAGCCGAGTCAGCAGGGCCCGTACCCTAGAGGCCAGAGGTGGGTGGTTCTGGAATGCTCCCGTAATATTATTCTGTGTGGGTGCTTCCTCTCGGTCTTTCAGGTAGTCACATCCACCGGGTCAGCTGCAGGTGTGCTCTTCTGATGTCTTTTCTTGATTTTGGGTTGAGCACCTCCGGTTTGCCAGGGTGCTGTTGTGTCATGGTCATTTAGAGGGGAGTGCTGTCTTCAAGCAGCTTATTTTAGAATATGCGGTCGCGGTTACTACTTCTAGGGGGAGAGGCGGCCGGTAGCCGAGCCCTCAGCTCTCGGGGCTGCTTAAAGGGTACCGGCGGCGGGGGCTCTTTCCCGGAGGCGAGGGCGAGGCGGAGGACGTGGCCAGGGTCCTCGGCGAGAGGCGTGCAAGGAGGGCGGCGATAGGGACAAGACACTCTTCATCCAGTAGGAGTATGCGCCAAAGAGATTTATTTAGGGGTGATTACAGGTTATATAGGCTGGTAAGAAGGGCAGGGCTGGAAAAGAGGTGAAGTAGCCTTAAATGGCAATATTGAAGGGATAGGGGCTAGGATTGGTTCTGAGAGAACGCCGGAACCGTTGCAGCGGGGCGGGGGTTGTTCTGGCCACGGGCATGCGCGCTGGCGGTGGCAGGAGTGGCCTTGGCACCAGGGAGTGAGTGGGTAAGATAAGGAAAGTGGGGAAAGGGCAGTTGGGAGAAAGGCGGTTTCCTCCGGCAAGCCTCCCCTGCCAGTGACATTTTGGGTGAGGAAAAGGGAGCTGCCTTGACCTCGCTCCCCAGGCTCGGGGGGGCTGCAGAGGGCACTCACGCCCGTACCTACTACCCTCCCCAGGGGGTGATATCAGGTCCCCTGGCCCAGGCCTGGTAAGTTGAGGTACAAGCTCAGACACCCGCAAGAATATCCCCAGTGTACTCTCCAGTGCAGCTGAAGCACTGAGATTAGGTGGTGCTAGCTCGGGTCAACCCTGGGCACCTTGGTTGTGTCTTACTTTTCTGAGTGCTTCCCCTCCCTCGGGGCCTTTCTCATTATACCCTGAGCCTGACCTTCAGGAGCACGTTCCCCACTCTCTGGTATTCTCCAGGAAAGCACTGATTGCTTTCCGTCAAGAGTGTCATTCTGTAGGGCCCAGTCCCATGGGGGCTGTCTGTGAGCCCAGGGGTGTCATTGGCCGTGTCCTCCCCGGGACCCCAGGCAAGGACACAGGGTGTAGGCATACATTTAGGAACTTGTGGCAGTGAAACACTGATCAGTGAAGCCAGGGTCCATTTAGCTCTTGTCCATCCTGTCTCTAGAACTCGCTAAGCCCATTCACGGTGGGCTGAAAGCACACTGGCAAGCAGTGCTCCATGATGTTTTAAGGGAGAATGGGACGTTTTAAGGGGCTTTTGAGACTGATTCTTTGGGTGCCCTTTCCCGCCAGTTGAGATTTGTGAGTGCAGAGGCTGAATCTGACTTACCCCTCTACCCCCTTTCTTGCTTGAGCCTGAAATAGTGTGAGTCTCCAAACAGAGTGTGAGATCCAAGGTCTCTAATGAGATGACACCAAAATTGTTTTACTCAATTTTATTTTTTTTTATTTTCTTTTTTGATTATCAGCTGAAAATGAGAGCACACCTATTCAGCAACTACTAGAGCATTTCCTCCGCCAGCTCCAGAGGTAAACATTGAGTGTTTATAAAGAGCCTGTGTTTGGAGATGTCTGTCTTTCTGGGGTGTTCTCCCCCCACCCCAGTCAGTGTAGCACACTTTACCCTGGTTTTTGTTGTCCATTCTATCAGTTTAGTCCAGCTAGGGCCAGGGCTCCCCGTCACCTCTGCACTTTGTCTCTTGTAACATGGAGGTTGACTTCTTAGAGATGGGATTTCATTAAAATTTTGTGTCTGGGAAAAAAACAAAGCTTTGTTGTGTGGGGTCTGAGAATCACCACGTTGAAAGATACTAATACATTTATGTCGTATGCCTTAATTTATTACAGCATTTGATGTTTACTAAGAGTTCTTAGTTTGTGAAATTTTTAGTGCTGAAGGTTTGCTGTAGCGTTATCTTTAGATCTGTCACCATGAGGCTGCTACAGTGGGGGACTCCACTGTGGTTCTTTCTTTAATTTGTTTTTAGGGGTTGCAGTGAAATTCTAGCAATAGCAGTTTAAAACCATAATAGGTAAAAAGATTGTGCTTTATAATATCAACGAAAACATAAACACACGTACATGAAATCACCCAGATAAACTTAAGAAGGAAAGAACTATTGATTTTTACTGACAGGCAAAAGTTTTGAGTAAGTAGAAAGAAAACGTTTTGTGTTAGAAAACCATGTATCAACTACTGCTGTGTACGGCCACCCCCTACACTTGGTGCTTGAATAACTGGTGCTCACGGTTGTGGGTGGGCAGCTTGGGACCTCAGCTGTGTGGCTCTGGTCCTGGCTGGGTTCCCTCTCACGTCTGCAGTCAGCTGTGAAGTGGCTGTTGGATGGGGTGCCTTGGTTTCCCTGTGAGTTCCCCATTTGTCAGGCAGTGGCCACACAGATCCAAGCTGTCATGGGTTCTCTTTGATGCCCTCAGGCAGCTTTCTTTTAGGGTATTTCATCCATCTTTATGGTTTTCTTGGCCCACAAGTTGGTGTGATGCCAGCCACTCCATATTGCTCCCAGCAGAAGTCTCGTGATATTTTCGTTCCTGTCATTTGTATTCTTCAGCAACTGTAGTTCTGAAATGACCAGACCTGCTTGGGCATTTGACCTTTAATAGGCCTAGATGTGCCCTGGTGGCTGCCCCAAGGACCATGTTAAGAGGCTTTTACCCTCAGCTTACACCTAGAGTCTTTGACTTAAGAAACTCAACTCGGATCTCTTTGGCTTCCCCTCATTTGAATGAGACGTGCCTCTCGTGCATCCCATAGCTTTACTCCAGGGAGGCATGAGGAGCTTCTGGATACAGCCTAACCTGTTATTGGAGGATGAAGAGAGGCAGTGATCGGACGTCTCTTTGAGCTTTTCAGGAAGTGTTGCCCGGTGGCGTGGTCAGCAGATAGTCACCTAGCTGCTGCTTTCCCTTGCCTTTCCTGAGGACAGGCTCGTTCCTCCACTGCCAGGAACCAGCTACGATTTTATCCTGTTGAGTCAGTGAAGGGGGTGGCCTGCACCATGCAAAGTGACCCCAGGGCCATGAGAGCAGGGAGCGCAGGAGGAGCAGCTTGTGAGCTCAGGAGTGCCCCTGGTTGTTGGGACTTGGACTCTGTCTGCTCCGGCTTCACTGGGCGTGAGGTTGAGTCCAGGGCCTTGTCAGGGGCTCCCACGGAGGGAGCCCAATGTCTCCCAATGTCTCCAGAATGGCTGGTATAGTGACAAGCAGGAGTGCCATCATGGTCTACTTGTAAGAACCAAAATTTAGTCTGTTGTGTCAGATTTTTCGATTGTAAGGGATTTTGTGCCATTTAGAAATATCCATTACAGGATGTCTCCAGTTTAAATAAAGATGTCTCCTTGTTTCTAGGAAAGATCCTCATGGCTTTTTTGCTTTTCCTGTCACGGATGCAATTGCTCCTGGATATTCAATGATCATAAAGCATCCAATGGATTTTGGCACAATGAAAGACAAAATTGTAGCTAACGAGTACAAGTCAGTCACAGAATTCAAGGTAAATGACTTTTGGTTCTTCCGATGATTGTCCTGATGCTCTGCGCATGTGATTATGCCCGTGAAACACTTCACTGTCCTAGGCTGTTCCCAGTTGCAAGCTTTCGTGTGCGTTTTTTCAGTTTGATTTAATGTTTTACAAACATAGCATTGTGGAAATGAATTGGCTGTAGTTTTCTTGGTGTATTTGGTTTAGAAGCTGGACCAGCTGTCACATGCTATAAAAATGTTTTCTTTTTTTTTTTTTTTTTTAAGTTGCTTTGCTGGCATAAATGGGACATGTTGGTTCAAGTAATGATGTATCCAATTTGGCCAGGTACAGAATGGGTGGTTTTACAGCTGTCATTTTCTTAATTCTTACTTTTGTCCTGTAATAACTGGATGTTTCATTTTGTTGTAATAATAAATTGGAATATTTCGTGAGTACTTTGCTCCTACCTCTCTATGTTTCTTGGGTACCAGCTGTGAGAGTTTGAAATTGCTTATTGGTTTTGAAACCGGGGTGGGGGTGGGGCAGTTACTTTGTTAGCGGAGTGAATGCTTGATAAGATTGGCGATAATATTTAGGAGAAGGCATTAAGTTTCTTCAGTGCCACTGACTTTGGAAAAGCTTGACCTTCCTGTTTTACTTACTGGAGACACTGACTGGAGAGACCCAGCTGGCAGCCTGGCCAGTGGGCAAGAAGGAGCGTGTACACAGTGGGGCCAGGGAACAGGGCAGGCTGGCTCCATGCCCGGCAGGCCTCGGCCTCCTGGCGCTAGGCTGCCAGCTGGTCACTCTCTGACAAAGCCGTGGGCTCGGTGTCCACACCCTCCCTGAGCAGGGATGTGTGCTGAGGCTGTCACGGCCCTACCCAGTCGGGACCCAGGGTGGGCGGGTGGCTCCCCAGCCTGGGGACACTCCACAGCCCACAGCTGCCGGATGGACCCGGGACAGGGGCCCAGGAAGCACGTCTAAAACAGTGTGGCTTGAGCCTGGGGGAAAGCCTTCAACACCCACCGTGGTGGTTCTCCATTGCAGTGTCAGAGCACACCAGGTGACAGGTGTGTGCCAAGAAACACACCTGAGCTGCACACACCCAGGTTCCAGGGAACTTAATTTTAATGTAAGCTGTCATTCAGTGAGGCTCTCCTTGTTTCTGATGGTGTCAGGACCTCCTGTAGACACTTTCAAACTCTTTTGTGGAGAATCCCAGAGAGCAGGCATCCCTGCCCTGTCCCCCTGCTCTCCCTCAGCCTCCCTCACAGGGACCTGACTGTAGGTCCATGTTCTCCTCAAAGGGGGTGACGAGGGCTGGGGAAGGAAAGGAAGCTGAGGAAATGCTCGTTTTTCTTATAAAGTGTGTGCGGTATCTCACAAAGAATGTACAGATCTTGACCAGCTCTTTACTGCAAAGCTTTTTGTGCAAGTAAAGACCAAGGAACAATTGTGGGAACTTCTATGAAATGTTTAAAAGAAGTTTATCATACCTGAGATCCAAGATAAACTCTTTCTATTCGAGTCCGGGCTTTTCCTTTTGGCCTCCTTTTCAGACCTGTTGACTTCTCCCCTTCCCCGCCCTTCCAGGCGGACTTCAAGCTGATGTGTGACAATGCCATGACCTACAACCGGCCCGACACTGTGTACTACAAGCTGGCCAAGAGGATCCTGCTCGCCGGCTTCAAGATGATGAGCAAAGTAAGGCCCCGCGGCACAGGCCGAAGCGGGCAGGGCTGGCTCTGCTGGGATTCTGGCGCCTGAGCAGAAGCCGCACCATGAGGGAATGGCACACTCCCACCGCCATCCATCTGTCCTTGTGGTCGTGGGGTGGCCCCGGCGCTAGAGTAGGCGTCCCCTGGCCTCCAGGCATACCCCCGTCCGCATCTGCTCGTGGCCAAGCATCGGCTGGGGTTGGTTGAAAGGTGCGGGTCCATCAGTCTCATTGGATTGCAGTCGGTTGCCATTCACGGAGGTCCCGGTGGCTTTCCACACCTGTCCTGCGAGCCAGGTTGCATGCATGTGGGACCATTTCCTTGTACCTGATTAGCCTGTAAGGTAAGGTGAGGCACCGTCTGTGCCCGGGCTCTGGGCGGTCACGAGCCAGCTGCACAGCCTTGGTGCCGAGTTCCCGTGATGCTGCCCGTGGCGTGGCACGGCGGGGTAGCTGCTAGGCCAGGTGGGGTGGTGGCATCCCCATCACATCCCATTGTCATGGCGCCCTGGCTGTGAGGGCACGGTAAAGTCCCTGCTGCTCTGTGCTTTCTGATTCTAGGAACGGCTGTTAGCGTTGAAGCGCAGCATGTCGTTTATGCAGGACATGGATTTCTCTCAGCAGGCAGCTCTTCTGGGCAACGAGGACACAGCTGCTGAGGAACCCGTTCCTGAAGTGGTACCCGTACAAGTAGAAACTGCCAAGAAGTCCAAAAAGCCAAGTAAAGAAGTGCTTAGGTAAAGGTTCGGCTGGAAGCGTGTTCTGCTTGCTGGGGAACCAGGGCGGTCCTCCCGTTGAGTCGGGTGGCAGGAGGAGGCCCTGGCTGCGCGAGCCTCCACGGAGCAGGGGTGGCCAGGGGCCTCCGCGGCCCAGTGCAGAGAGGGCAGCCTTCTGAATGCGCAGCCCTCTAGAGTGCACTGTCTGCGTTGCGGACCCAGGGCTTACAGAGCACCGAGGAGGTGACTTGGCAGGCCTGGGCTGGGCCGTGCTGTCGGCCTGGGGTTGGAGCGAGGTGGCTGCCTGCCTCCTCCCGGCCCGCCTTGAGCCATCGTGGGGCCCGTGCTCCACACTGCTCCTGCCAAGGCCGCGTTCCGGTCAGCGCCAGAGGGAGTCAGAAGACCCTGCGATCCCACGGAGCAGGGCTTCAAAGTCTGCTGGGGCCTTTTGGCCTGTCTGGGCCTGTCCGGGCCTGGTGAGGGCTGTCTGGGTCCGCCCGCAGCCCGGCTGTTCCCCTGCCTGTAGCCTGCTGGCACCCAGCTTCCCTCTACCCTCCTCATGTGACCTTTCTTGGGGGCAGATGCCTGTGTTGGTGGCATGGGAGACCTCCCACATCCCCTCCCCATGACCCTGCAGTTCCTTCACAGCCCTTCCCCTCCCCCGAGGAGTCCCCTCTCCTGCAGAGCGCGTGCGGGCGACCCCAGCCTTGTCCCTTCCCACAGCCGCCCGCTGCACCCACCACGGGCCAGCGACCCTCAGGGGCTTCTTCCTAGCCGTGTCCGGGCCACACTTCTCCAGAGAGAGGAGCCCCACGGCCATGAAGGGGTGGGGGCTTCCGGCACACTGCTGCTCCCTCCCCAACAGAGAGCAGCCCTGACAGGGATGGTCCCTTAGGGTGCCAGAGCCCACAGGGCTTGGCAGGGTGTCCCTTTGCCCCACCTCCTGGTGGCCAAGCAGTGAGATCAAATTAAAATTGGCACCTTTGCTTCTTGGTATTGAAGAGCTTTGGAGACGTTTTGAGAGACCATCAACTGCCATGTTTTATTTTCTCTAAAACGTGGCCCTTTTTGCAGACCCTCCTCTGGTTTGGATCTGTGTGGGGGCTCTGGGTAGAAGGGAGAGGCTGGTGGTGGGGGCAGCATGCCAGTGCAGGAGGGGCCTGGCCTGTCTGCACCCAAGCCTCTTCATGGCGGAGTCACATGGGGAGAAGAGGGCCACCTCACGCAGCTTCTTGACCGTGGGGCCCCTTCCCTCTCCCTCTGTCGTGCGCACTGCACTTTGCCTCGCTGGTGTGTGCCATGTGCAGTCTCTGCCCCCGAGTCCACAGAGACCCACGCAAGCCCTCAGCCTGGGGTCGGGGCAGCCTGGGTGCCAAGCTCCCACCTGACACGCGAGGGAGCTGTAAACTTGGCCATGTTTTCTCCGAGTTTCTAGATCGGAATCCACAGAAGTTACCCCTGTTCACACATCATGGGCCCCGTTTCTGGTGCCTTGGTGGGTGCCTGCTTTTTCCTGGCAGGGAGTCGAGCTTGCCAAAAGCAGCAGCTGAGGAGCCCCCTCCAGGGACTGAACTCTGCCACCCTCTTGCTGCTTCCTGTGCTGGGTTGCAGTGTGTCTGCTGCTGTTCCCGGCCCCTGGGGTTCTCGGCCACAGGGAGAGACTCCTGGGTGCACTGGTCCCTTGGCCAGTCCGCCTCGAATGCAGCACATGCCTGGGGCAGGCTGGGGCCTTGAGAAGTCCTGGGGCAGGGCTGGGCTCCTGCACTTCCCAGAGGGCCCCTCCCTTGGGCTCCGGAGCGAAGGCTGGGAGGGGCCATGACCTTCAGGCACTGCCCCCTGAGCTGCAGCTCTAAGCCACCGGGATCCCGAGTCCCTCCTGCGTTCCAGCCCTGGCCCCAGTCTGGCTGTGAGTGTGGGATTTTGCCTCTTCTTCCTAGTGGCACCTCTTAGGACACTGTCACCAGTGAGGCTCGTGTCCTCCTTTCTTTGTTGCTCTCAAGTTGACTGAGATGTTTTACTTGAGACCTGGGAAACCTCAGGTGTCTCCTTGGCTTGCACTTACTCTTCGTCTTCGTAAAAGCGTCATTTCATTGCGGTTTTAACTAAAAAGGGCGGCATCCTTTCTGCCGCTCCTGTAACTGTCCGGGTTGTGGAGGTGGTGTGTGGACTCAGAAGCTGGCGTTCGGGACCGAGCCTGCGGGAGGAGGGTGAGGAAGGGGGCATGTGGCCGAGCTCCTGCCTGACTGCAGTGCTCTCTGCCTTGCAGCTGCATGTGTGAGCCGGAAGGGAACGCCTGCAGCCTGACGGACAGCACGGCGGAGGAGCACGTGCTGGCCCTGGTGGAGCACGCGGCTGACGAGGCCCGGGACCGGGTTAACCGGTTCCTCCCGGGCGGCAAGGTGGGCCTGCTCTCCCCCGGGGCGCTGCCCCTGAGGTTCTCCCCAGCGAGGCGGCTGCTTAGGGGACGTGGCTTTTTTTTCCTGGCCAATGGGAAGTCTGTTTTAGGATGGTTTTTTTTTTAACAGTCTCAAACTTGAGAAAAGTTGTAGATACAGAACAAAGAACTTTTTTCCTGAACATTTGGGAATGAGTTGGGGACCCGATGCCCCGTCACCTTCCGGTAGTTGAGTGTGCATTTTCTAAGTCCCGGAGCTTTGGCTGGTGTGCCCGGTACAGCCGTCGCAGTCAGAAGACTAGCACTGACGCGTTACACCGTCTGGTCCTCACTCGCTGTGGGCCGTGACCCGTCCCACTTCAAGCGGGAATCTGGTTCTGACCCGTGCGTTGCTGGGTCTCCTTCAGCTGGGCTCACTTCCCGGGCTTGCTCAGCCCCGTTGACGACTGTGGGCTGGATGTGCCGTGCGTCGATGCAGCTTCCCCAGAGGGCAGCGTGGGCCCCGCTGGCAGGCAGGAGTGCCCGACCTCTGCCCAGTGGGCTTCTCATGGGCAGCCCTCGCTGTCCTGTGACAGGCATGGCGCCCTGCTCCCCTCTGCCCTTGCCTGTCGTGTCCTCGTGAGACCGCAGACTTGGGCGGCTGTGGGACCCGTCTGGCGGGTGGGCCCTGCCCTTCTGTGAGCATCTGCTGCTTTCTGTCACTCAGAGGTGTTCCAGACCGTTCCGTCCACTAGCGATACGCTGTGAGTCGGGGGCCAGGCCAGACTTCCCAGCACCGAGGTGGAAGACACAGGTGAACGTAACCTTCACAATTTTATTTGACCCTGTGTATCCAAAATACAGTCATTTCAGAGTGTAGTCAGTGTGACAAAATTGTGAGAAATCTACATTTGTTTCTTGTACTAAGTCTTCAAGTTGCATGTTGAGTTGTAGTAAAGAAGGTTGAGATTGTAACATTTTGGGTATATTGAGTAAAATTCAGTAGGTTTTTTGTTTTTGTTTTTTAATCATATTTTTTGTTGTGGAATATAACGTACATCCATAGAAGTAATAACTTTAACAAGTAGCTATGAAATTTCCAAAGATATTATGAGTTACAATTCCACAGTTTCAGTTTTTTCTTATCGTGAAACATAACATATGTACAAAAAGGTGGTAACTTTCAAATTACAATTTAACAAGTAGCTATAGAGCAAATTTCAAAGGATGCTATGGGTTACAGTTTCACCATTTCAATTCTTTTCTTCTAGCTATTCTAATACCGAAGCAACTAAGAAAAAGAAAATTATATAAAGATTCAGTATTCATAATCCTTTGTTAAATTCCGTCTTGTCTGTTGCTACCCCTTCCTCTAGTTTAATCACTTTCCCAATCTTTATGGATGTCTGAAGTAGTGACCACTCTAACTTCTTCATACAGAAAAGGTGTGTCAACATGGGAAAAGGAGACATGTCTGGTTCATGTTCTTGAGACTGTTGCCTCTGGGTTTGGGGACTCAGCTGGCACAGGAGCCCTCTGAAGGATTTAGGTTTGTGAAGAAATTAACTTAGTGAGTGAAACTTTATAGAGTCAGATAGGGATCCGGGTACAATATGTCTTCAAGGCGAATTTCTTCTCTTTCTTTTTGTTTTTTTTGCTTGCTTTCTAGACCTTCCGGGCAGGGCTGGTCTGCACCCAGGCCGTGTGCCCACCCTGGGTCTGCTGCCCTCACCCCGGACAGGCCGAGATGCAGGCGCTGGTGGCCTCTGCCCCCTGCCCCTGGGTTTCTCACGCACCCCCGCTCAGTTTATAGAAAGCGATGCAGCATTTACTACTTTGCCTGCATTTATTGAAAACCATGCTTTCACCCTGAAACCTCCGATTCCTGTGCAACACCAGGGGCTGTTCTAATTGTCTCCGTTCCGTTTTCTGTAAAACTGACGGAACCTGATTCCCTTCCCCTTCACGGGCGTGTCTTCCATCAATGCCCGTGGAATCAGAGCCCACGTCGCTGCCCTGCACTCTCGCCTCCCGAGGGCCGCGGGCACGGAGCCTGCGGGGAGGCGCCCGTGTCGCTGGGCCGGGTGGGGTGAGGCACGGCGGATGCTCCGGGGCCGTGGCAGCAGTGCCTGTGCCTCTGATGTGGTGCCAGCCACTAGCTCTCAGCTTGTTCAGGGTTGGGAATGCTTTCTGAAGTTTGCCTCTGGGTCGGCTCTTCTTTTTCAAAAGTGCTTCTTGTAGGAGAGGTCACGGGGAGCTGTCTAAGGTCTTCTGCTCCACGTGTGAACTTTGCCATTTGCCGACTCCGGGGAGTGGTCAGGAGAAGGAAAAGCCCTGGCCTGCCGGGTCTTCCCGCTCCTGTGCTCCAGTTGAAGCCTGGGCCGTGGTGCTGGCCGGGCCCTGGAGCAAGCGTAACCGGCCACTCCCTTGCAGATGGGCTACCTCAGGAAGAGCGGGGACGGTGGTCTGCTCTACCGTGTGGTCAATGTGGCTGAGCCTGAGGCTGAAGGTGGGTCCCGTCTTCTTTCTTCCCCATGCACTTGCACTGGTTTAAGAGTGAGGTGCGGCCCCAGGTGCCTCATCAGGCCCCTCCCCGCACCTCACCCCTCGACGGCCGGCCGCTAAGTGGGTGCCCAGAGAGGTCCCCATTAAGGCTCACCGTGAGACAGCGGGGTGCGAGGTCGGGAAGGGTCAGCACTATACGTTCAGTGGGGCCTTTTCATCAGAACCCAAGAGCTTCTGTTCCTCCAAGCTTCAGAGAGGAACATCTTAGCCCAGATGGGAGTTCTAGCAAAAAGCTCCGTTTGCTAAAGAAAGAATCCATGGGCCCAGTGAGTGCTGGGTCCACCCTGCTGATGGTGATCGTTCGTGATCTTTAGAGAGGTTTTTACACCCTTCTGCCTCCTGGAGAAGAAGTCAAAAGCATGTTCTTTGAAGAAAAGCCAAACTCGCTTGAATTTGAGATACACAAAGATAGAAAACGCAGCTGGTGGTGGTGTTTCAGTTTTCCCCTTTCCCTTGGGTCTCGCCGGCCGGGTTGTGGGCTGCGGTCCTCCCCCAGCCCGCGACAGGCAGAGCTGCCGGCTGTTTTCAGCACGGACCGGACGTGACCGTACCGATCTTCTAGTCGTTAGGTGGAATGAGTCATGGATGTTCTCTCTAAGAGGGAAGAGACAAGTTGATCAGTAATAGCTTAGAAAGAACAAAAATAGGGGTTTCCGGTTCGGGGAGTGAAGAATACCTACTCAAATCCCAGGAATTTGTGTGTGAATGATGAATTCAACCTGCAAAACAAACCAGGAGCATCATTCCAGTATTTTACTATTATACTGTATAGGATGAAACGTAGAGGTAATGGAGCAGTCAATTTGAAAATGTTAAAAGTATTGATGATATAATGGTCAGAATTGTGAAATGTTTCATCGTACTGACTCTGGGGTAATTGTAGAATAAGATTCGAATGCAGTTCCGGTTTGAGAACGGAAGTTCCCGTTGAACAGAAGTTCTCTGAGGGCGTTGTAGGACCCGCTCCCCACGCACATGTCCCCCGGGGTGTGGAGAAAATGCCGACAGCCCTGCCCTGGGGACCCCGTGTGACCTGAGCGCGGCTTCTCCCTAGAGGAAGAGACCCACCCAGTGGACTTGAGTTCGCTCTCGAGCAAGTTGCTCCCGGGTTTTACATCGCTGGGCTTCAAAGACGAGAGGAGAAACAAAGGTGAGTGTGCCCTTGCGGCCGCGCGGCTCCCGGGGGCTGGGGGGGGCGTTCTTCCTGGAGAGGACTCGAGGTGAGCAGTGGCACGTGGGGACATTGCGCCTCTCCTCCAAGGTCTTCCTGACTTACTTGTGCTAATTACTCTGCCCCATGCAGATTTTAAAGCTGCTGATAAGAATAAGGTTATTGGAAGAGAAGGGAGTAAGAGTCATATTGGGCAAGTTGCTCATTTGCCATTTGGCCTTCGTAAATGCCTCCCTGGCAGGCGGCCGCTGTCCCCGGGGAGGCCCGCACTCCGCGGCGGGAGGGAGGTGTGGGCCAGGGTTATGCACGGCACGGGTGGGCGGCTCGGCCGGAGGAAGGGGTGCTTCCAGCTGCCCGGGGCAGTTAGGGTCGGTGTGTGTCTGCGTTGGAGGGGTGTGGGTGTGAGTGTGTGTTTGAATGAGCGCTCCTGGAGGCCGGCTCTGGAGAGGGCTGGTGGTTGGGGAGCTGGTGCCCCCTTAGGTCCACCGCAGGAAGGAAGATGCTCTTCATCTCAGAGGGAAAACGGCTGGCTCGGAGACCAGCAGGCTGCCGACTTCACCCACAGCCAGTTTTAACTCAATTTTTTTTTCTAACTTTTATTTTGGGAGATTTCACAGGGGCAGGGATGTTTTAAAGTGGTACAGAGAATACCTCTATTCGCAGCCTCACTTCTCCCTGCTCAGAACCCTTCGGTGCCTTCCCCCAACCTGGCATAGAGGTTCCTCCTAGCCACCTGCCTCCTTTGGAGCCACTGTGGCCACCCCCTCGGTCCCCTGCTTGTGCAGCAGCTCGTGTGTCCTGCAGACTAGGGCCCTTCTTTCTGGAATAGCCTTTTCTCCTGCTCTGGTGTTAAAATTTTGCCTGTGGAAGGGGCCTGGGTAACTCT
Organism: Choloepus didactylus; assembly: GCF_015220235.1. Lineage (NCBI taxonomy): Eukaryota > Metazoa > Chordata > Mammalia > Pilosa > Megalonychidae > Choloepus > Choloepus didactylus. The sequence continues at coordinate 24,719,609 of NC_051317.1, read as the reverse complement.
GAGGGCTCACCTGCCTGAGCCCATGTGCGGCCTCCACCCCGGACCTTCACCTCACTGGTCAGACTTTCCATGTTTTGTCTTTCTGTTTTGTTACTTGTCCTCATCCTCAGCCAGTGGCAGTTTTGTCCCCAGGGGCATTTGGCAGTATCTGTAGATGCCGAGAGGGTAGAGACCAGGGAGGCCACGGGACCTGCAGCAGTGCACAGATGGCCCCTCACGAAGAAGGGCCTGCCCCAGGCTCCAGTGGTGCCGCGGCTGGGGCCATGGCTGCCTCACGTTTGTACTCCCTTCAGCAAAGCCACGCTCTTGGAGAACAGCTTCCCAGTGATGCTCGCTGAGTGGAATTCCTTGAGTTGATCCGTCAGTGCCTCTTGAGCATGTCATGAGTCCTTTCTGGTTTTCAGAGCTCACTTCCTTTCCAGAAAGTTAACTATTATTTCTCTGCCATAGTTGGCTGAGGAGGGTGAACCAAAAGTATTGGATTGACTCCTGGTTATGGATGAGAAGCTTCTGTTGCTTTGGTTCTACTCAGGAGCAAGAATGTGCTGGCGAGGAAGGAGAAGATGGGGTGCTGGGCTGTGCGTGGTGCTGATTGTAATTTGAAAAGTCTGAAAGAACTTTCTTCTGCTTTTCTGTTTTCTTTCACTCTTAGTTACATTTCTCTCTAGTGCAAGTACTGCACTTTCAATGCAGAATAATTCCGTGTTTGGTGACTTGAAGTCAGACGAGACGGAGCTGCTGTACTCCGCCTACGGAGACGAGACGGGCGTGCAGTGCGCGCTGAGGTGAGCGGCAGGCCCTGGGTCGGCGTTCAGGCCCGCTTGTGCGCCTGCTAGGGAGGGGCCCCCTCTGGCCGTGGTCCCGGTGCGGGAGTCCCGGGTCTGGTCACATGTGGGCCCGCTGCAGGCCCTGGGGTCCAGCTGTGCCCCGACCACAGTTCTGAGGCAGCAACCTGAATGTGTGTGTATCCCGACTCTGCTGTTCCCAGGGCTCTGCTCCTGGAGCGCCCCTAGGATCTCGGGGTCCTGTGTAGGCAGTGGGAGCAGTCGTGCCGGCCTCTGTGAGGCTCCAGGAAAGCAGAAGAGCAGGGCCTGTGGTGGGGGAGAGGCCAGTGCTGAGGCAGGGGCTGGGGCGCCTGCACCCTCCTCCCGACACGCTCCCCAGGCACAGGCAGTCCGCCCCGAGTTGCCTCCGAATCATGTTCTGATGATCGGTTATTCGCTGCTCTTTTACAGTAATCAAGTAAGACTTGTGGTGGAACTATTTCTGTTAGAGAATTTCGTCTTCTTGCAGTATAACTTCTAGACCAGCTGTTTGGTGTTCTGGTTCTAGGACTGTGGATCTTGGTTCCCTGCCCCCTTTTTGCATTTTTCGTGTTCTGATTTTTCTAAAAGGTAATACATTCATACAGTCCCCAAATCTAAAAGGTAAGAAATGTGCGTTGGCCAGTCTCCTTCTGCACCCGCACACAGGGTTCCGCTGACCCTTTGGGTCCTACCACAGCCACTTGTCAAGTCGATGGGGTTACATGTTCCTGTTGTGCCCTCTTGCGTACAAGGTAGCACGATGCAGTGTTGTGTACGTAGGTGTATACACCGTCTTCGCCTTGTTCTAAAAAGGAGAGTACTCTTGCCTGGCGCTTTTTAACCTTTTTGGGTCTTGGCCACCTTGAAACTCTCCCGGAGGCTGTTGATCTGCTCTGCAGAAACACCCACCTGGGAGGCTCACAGCTCTCATTAGGAACCTCTTCCAGACCGATGTCTTAGGAGGTTTGCTGATTCCAAAGACCCCAGGCTTCTGGAATCCAGCGTACCCAAATCAGTAGGAAAGCCTTGACATTTTTGGAGCACGTGGGATGTTTTCAGAACGTTCTCTCACCCGGGCCCTTTCCAGCCTGCAGGAGTTCGTCAAGGATGCCGGGAGCTACAGTAAGAGGATGGTGGACGATCTGCTCGACCAGGTCACGGGCGGGGACCACTCCCGGGTGCTCTTCCAGCTGCGGCAGGTAGGCGGCTGGCGGCTGGCGCCAACCTGTGCTGGCGCCGTGTGATGGGCTGTCCACACTCGTGTGCCCGGAGCAGAACGTGCTAGCTCTAGGTAATCACTGGCTAGTCCTGCCTCTTTGCTTCCTGCTTTTTGTGTTTGACTTTGAAAAGAACTTTAAAAATGCAAAGAAAAAGGTCTCTGCCACGTATTTACCATCTTTGGCATTCTTCATATCTTTCTGTAGATCAAAGTCTCTTTAATCTAGCATTTTCCATCCTCCTGAAGAGTTTTTCTAGATGTTTCTTATAGCGTAGACCTGCTGACAGTGAGTTCTCTTGGTGTGTTTGTCTGAAAAAGTCTTTATTTTTGCCCTCATTTTTTCTTTAAATACATGTATTTTCCCCGAATCTGAAATTCTGGGTTGATAGTTTATTGCCCTTTTCTGCAAAGATGCTATTCTGCTGGCTTGTGTGGCTTCTTAAGAAGTGTCAGTCATCTCCCTCTTTGCTTTCCATGAGTAACATGCCTTGTTTTGTCTGGAGCGAGGGGTGGTAACCTGCAGCCCGCAGCCCGCCTTCATGTGGCCACAGCTGAGGATGTGTTTCACAGTTTTAAAACATTGAGAAGAAAAGAAGAATACGTGGCGGCAACCATCTGTGGCCTACAAAGCCGCAAACATTTATTCTTTGGCCGTTTACAGAGAAAGTTTGCTGCCTGGTCCTTCAGACGGTTTTACCTTTGTGTCTGGTTTCCAGCAGTTTGCTTTGCTGTGGCTTGGCGTGGTTTTATTCCTGGTTGCCCTGTTAACAGTTCTTGAGCTTGGATCTGTAGTTTTACAGTTTCCATCAAATTTGGATAATCTTTAGCCATTATTTATTCAAATGCTATCTTCTACCCTTTCTTCTTGTGTGTGACTAATTCACTCCTTGATCATTTCTCAAGTTATTAATGTTCTATTTTTTCCCCTAGTCTTTTTTTCTCTCTCTGTTTGAATAGTTTTTATTGCCATGTTTTCCTAGGCGGTGTCTAAATCTACTGTTAAATCCAACCAGTGTTGTTTTTTTCGTTTCAGATACTGTAGTATTCATTACTGGGATTCCATTTGGTTCACTGTTGCATTTCCCATTCTCTCATGTTACATTTGTGGTTTCCTCTAGGTCTTGCACGCGTTCACAGTATTTATAATGACTGCTGTTTTAAAGTCCTTTTTCACTAATTCCGCATCTCTGTCGTTCTAGATCTCTTTCTGTTGACAGATTTTCTTCTGGTCATGGCTCACAATTTGCTGTTTTGTTATGTGTCTAGTAATATGTTGTTGGATGTTGGACATTGTGAATGTCAGGTTGTTGAGAACCTACCCCTGAACTGATCCCGCAGCCACTAGCACATGTGGCTGCTGCGTAATTTAAACGTGACTACTCCAAATGTAGGCGCGTGAGCTGCACACAGAATTCTGAAGGCGTCTACAAAGGGAATGTAAAACGTCTCATTAGTCGCTGTTTTATATGGATTACGTGTTGGCAGAAAATACTTCTAATATGTTGGTTAAATGAAGAATATTATTAAAATTAACTTTAGTGTGGGCTCCTGGGAAACTGCACATTAGCTTTTTGCTTCCATTATGTTTCTGTTGAACTGTACCGGATTTAAACAATGTTGACGTTGGTTTGGCCGAATTGGGTTCCTGTGGATTGCCTGGTCCTTGTTTGGGTTTGTGTTTAGGCTTGTTGGGGCAGGCCTGAGGTGGCTGTTACTCTGGGCTAGTTTACCTCACTGCCAAGGAGTGGCCTTCTGGGGTCTCTGCGGATTGCCCAGTTTTCGGTGAGGTCCCTGCTCTGCTTGGCTGGGCTCGGGCATATCTCCACCCTGGTGAGCTCTGAGGGTGTGTTGGCACACAGCCCCTGGCATTTACTCTTTGGCCTCGTGGATCTTATGAACGTGCACAGCTCAGTTCTGCCCGACTCGAGGGGAGCCCTGAGCAGGGTTCTGGGGCTCTTTCTCTAAGCACCCTCCTCTTCCAGGTTCCACCCCAGGCCTCCGCTGCCCTGCCGGGGCCACTCCTCCCCAGTCCCCGGGAAGCTGTAGCAACTGCCCATCTGCCCCCTCGTTTCTCTTTTCTCTCCGAGTTCCTGGTTCTGTGATCACTTTTCCAAAAGTGAACTTGTTTTATGGAGTTAAAGTAATTTTGAATGTGTCACATCATGTTAAATAGTAGTTAATACTAAATGGACCTTTTGTGTCCTTTAATGTTTAGTGTTAAAAGAGGTTTATTTGAGGGAACAGATGTTATAATAATAGGTGTATTTGTTTTTCTGATTAAAAACTTGTAAAACATCTTTATAATGTGAATGAATCTCAAGACATTATTTTGAGCAAAAGATCCCAGATATAAAAGCATGCAAACTGACAGATTGTTCATTTTTGAGGCGCACTGCCTAGACCAGAGGCTTTTGAAGGTGGGCTGACAGCACCTGCTGGGAGAGGCGCCTTTGTCATTTAGCGCACATCTCATCTTCCAGGTCAAACTGCCTGGCCCTGTTTCTTTTCTGAGCTGCCCTTTGGAATCTGGGGTTTGCCGTCAGCTGCCTTTTCTGGGTGTTACACCCCCGAGGCTTTGGAACCCCTGGGCTCTCGGGCAGTGCATTACAGCCCCCACTGCTGGGAAGCCTAGAAAGAGCCCTGGCTTCATTAGCATAGCGTGAGAAAGCAAACAGGACTCTGAGTATTGGTGAGTGTTTTACACGCGTGTGCATACTGTGAACAAATTGTGCTTCCATCTAAACTGTTTTGAACAACCTTGGTTTCTTGCCTGTTTCACCTTGCAGAGGAGAAATGCTCCGATGAAGTCTCCAGATGAAGTGAAGGTGAGTTTTGTGGGAATGTAAGTGAAAATCTGATCATGTTTTTCAGCCTTTGAGATGGGGTGGTCAAGAACAGTTCCCTGCGTTGTTTACTTAGATTAAGTTTCTGACGGATAAGACAAGGCAGCGCCGTTCCTCAACCCCCCGACTCCAGGTGAGGGACTGACAGCCACAGGCCGTCCTTCCAGCTCTGAGGCTGGGTCTCAGCTCAGACCCCGCAGGGCGCTGGGCCTGGCAGGATGCTTGGAAGGGGTGGGCAGGGCCTCGGCCCGCTCCATGCAGAGCCGGGCACACAGGGAAGCCGAGGCCACCGGGGCCCTGTGCGCAGGGTGCTCAGGTGGGCTTCCGCCTCCTCCGCGGCCCAGCACCGCCGCCCGAGCGGTTCCTGAGTGCCCTTTGAAGGGACCTTCACAGGGTCAGGCCTCGTCTTCCCTTCTCTGACACGTCACATTAGCAGCCTGTTCACTGCCGTATCTGAGGAGCGATTCCTTTTCAGAAGAACATGGGGTGAGCGTGCTCATGTCACAGAGCACTGCAGACGGGCCGGCAGTGGGGGCGCGGCACGGATGGGCGCCCCGGCCTCTGGCTCTGCCCACAGCCGCCGCCTGGACGTGGGTGGTGGGGGTCGGAGAGTATCGCGAGGAAGCTGACCCCACCCAGGCCAGCATCTCCTCTAGGAGCTCGGCCTCCTTTCGGCTCTGGACCCCAGCTTCCTGTCGCCTGCCCCGTGGCTGCAGGAGTGGTACCCCATCACCCTGTGCGTGACCCTCTGGAGCCCAGGGGCGTCTCTGCGTCCTCGTCCAAGAGTGAAGAGTGGCTTTTTCCGGCTGCTCTGGGCCACCGGTCAGCATTCCTCTCCAGAACTCGGGAGGCAGCGGGCGGAGGGGAGGGCTGCGCCGTGCCCTCGTGGCATCTGGGGGCTTCCGTTGGCACCTCGGGCAGCCACAGGCTGTGTCTGCTGACTTTTCTGCCAATATGGTTCTCACAGTTTTATGAAAGTTTAAATTATACTTAGAAGCATGATTTTAGTGGTTGTCCTGCCTTGGAAGTCTCCACTTTGAGTAAGTGAGCTGACAGGCTGACAGGAAAGTAGGGAACCCTGGCGCAGTCTCATGTAGGTGAGCCTGAAAGGGTCTCGCTGGGGAGCTGCTTTTGTTGTTATTTGTGTTTGTGGCTTTTGTTGTTGCCTTTGTTTTGGTTTCCAGGCATCTGTACTTCTAAAACACTCTTTTATTGGAAGAATAAAACGAGAGGAGACTGATTTTTAAATCTTGCTTTGCCAGCTCTCAGTTGCTTTATGCTTAATGACAAGCAGGTAAATCTGTGTGATTCTTGAAAGCGTGAGATGTGGCCTGACCCCACAAGCTTCTGACGTGCGGTGAGGGCCCTGGGCGCATGGGTGAGGCAGGGGAGCGACGGCCCTGAACCCCAGTCTCTGGTTGGGAGAGGGGGTGAGCACCGGGGGCTATTGGCAGGGTTCACGAGGATACTCGGCCCTGGGCCTGGCATGCTCTTGGGACTCCACGTGGGAGCTCAGCTTGCAGAGTGTTTCCCAAAGTCATCAACTGTTAGCACAGAGCACCAAGCAGGTCCTCTTTGGAGAACTATTTATCTGCACACAGAAAGAGGTGGGTTTTGTGAAAGCCAGGTACAGGAAGAAAAGGCCCTTTTGTCAGGTCACGAAGGTCGAGTCGAATGCCACAGCAGGGGCCCAGTTTCCCTGCTCATAGCTGGGGGCCCCCTTCCCTCTGGCCTGGGGGCTGTGGGGAGTCGTGGGCAAGCTAGAGGCTGCCCCTGCAGGTCACTGGCCCAGACTGGGTGCCCAGAGGCATCCAAGGGCTGTGGGAGGGTGGGGCATCCAGAGCTCGCAGCAGGGCCTGAGGCTGGTGGGAGCTTCTGTCCCTCGGGTGCGTGGAGTGGGGACGGGGCCAAGCAGTGGAGGTGGGCTGTGGTCTGACAGGAATTTTGAGGGTCTTGGGGTCTTATGTGATACTCCTTCCCCAAAATACTAGAAACAGTCTCAAATATTTGTAAAAAAAAAAATCAAGTGGCTACTTTTTAACCCGAAAATCTTACAGTTCTGAGAGCACAGATTGGGATGGGAGAGGACCAGAATCTGAGGACTGTCTGGTGGTGCGTGAGTGGGAGGGGTCTACATGGCGCACACTGATGATGGACAGAGGACGGACAGGACAGAAGGACGCCAAGGGGGTCAGAACCGAGGGGAGAATAAGGTGGGGGGGGCCCGCTGCCGCAGACCAGTGGAGGCCATGGGCCGGGGAAGGGGCTTGGGGTTTGGGACCCTCGAGAGAGCAGTTAGCAGGGGCTGAAGGCAGAGGCCAGACTGCGGGAGGTTCATGGCGCGTGGCAGGGGTTGCTGTGGGCAGTACGGGGTGCACAGGGCCAGGGGAAAGGGAAAGTCAGCTCAGGGATCGCCCCGTGACTTGAGGGACCAAGTCCCAACCTTCCCTCTGCCCACCTGGCCCGGGGCCTCGCTCCACACGCCCTCGGCCCCTGGTGGGTCCCCGAGGAGCTGGTGGCCTTTGGTCTGGGTGGGGGCCTGTTGGTCTGCTGCACCCATCCGTGTGCTGAAGCCTGAGGTCCTTTGGGCTGCAGCAGAAGCTGATCGGCAGCTCCGTCTCGTCCCCTTATGGGGGCGTCTGCCTGACCTGTAAGGAATGGGGTGTTCAGGTTCCAGTTTTCAGCAAGTCAGTGATTCCAGCAGCTGGTAGTGTTTGCCCCGTGAAGGAGCCGCACATTTCCTTTCCTGCTCCCCGAGTGTCTTGGTCCTCAGCTGAAGGTTGATGTCTCTGGTCCTCTCAGGCTGGGGGCTCACTTGGAGACGGCAGCGGCTCGGTTCTGGATTTTATGGCAATGAAACCGTACTCTGATGTCTCTCTGGATATTTCCACGCTCAGCTCCCTGGGTAAGTTTCACAAGCACTTTCTGGGCGTCCACCCAGGTTCAGGCCTGGCCTGGGCGGTCTCAGGATCAGAATGTCCTTGCACGCGCGGCAGCCAAGTGAGAGAGCAAGCGCAGCAGAGGGCCAGGGTGCATGGGGGCAGGCGCGGAGGAAGTCAGTTCCAGCATCCGAGGGCTGCCCCCTCCAACACCTGTGAGGTGCTGGGGAAGCTCCCCGAGACTTGGCCCGGAGCTCCTGCTGGTGGCCGCGGCCCGACACGAACTCCAGTAGCAGACCCTGGAAGAAGAGTGGGGGCCGCGTCACCACGCACAGCCCAGGAAGCCCCCTCTCAGTTGGGCAGTGGGAGCCCTCCGGAATCAGGTTCCCGACAGCAGCCAGGGCCAGCCTTGAAGCAGACCCCTCCAAGGACGGCCCTCGGCCTGCTGGGCTCACTTTTCTGTACACTGTTCTTTTTCCCCCAGCTCCTTTTAAGGTTTAGCAGTTTCGTGGTGAGCCTTGCTTGGTTTGGTTTTCTTTATGTTTGTTATTTTCAGGTTTTTGTTAAGCCCCTTGGTGTGTGGGCTCACAGCCTTTATCAAATTCGGCTGTAATTTCAGCAATCACCACTCCCCTTGCTCTTTCTGTGGGACTCAAGTTCTCATGTGTTGGACTCCATGAAGTTGCCTGGCTGCCCCTTGGGTCTCAGTTCACTTTTTTTTGCCTGTTTTCCCCGGGGCCACTGTGGGTCCCCCCGGCAGCTCCCTGCGCCTCCCCACTGGCCGTGCCTCTCAGACCTGTGCCCTTCACTTCCGGGAGCTGCGCTCGGGGGCTGGTGCCCCCTTCTCACACTCCCCTCTCCCTTCTTGTTTCCGGTGGCTCTAATTCCCTCATCCTGTTTCCTGAGGTTTTCCCTGGATTTTGGGTCATGTTTTCGTACACCAGGTGCTGGACTTTTGATTCGTGTTGCTGAGCTGTGGGCTTGTTCCGAGGGCCGCTGGGTGACCTGGAATCTGTCGGGCCCTTTCAAGGGCTCTGCTCCGAGACACAGCCTGTGTTCCCCCCAAGCCCAGCTGATGGCTCCGCGCCGCATCTGCTGTGAACCCACACAGCTTAACCCAGGGCAGTTGTGTTCTCAGAGTGTGTGGAAACATGTGAAAACAGGAAGTAGTGTAGAAAATGAATGGGGCCACAGCCACGTGCAGTCGGGTCTTCCTGGGGGCTGGCTGGCTGGATTGAGCTTGGCTGATGTCTTCCCATCCACACACCTGCCCAGGGAAAGTGAAGAAGGAGCTGGACCATGACGACGGCCACCTGAACCTGGACGAGACGACGAAGCTCCTGCAGGACCTGCACGAGGCTCAGGCCGAGCGGGGCAGCTCCCGGCCCTCTTCCAACCTCAGCTCTCTGTCCAATGCCTCTGAGCGGGACCAGCACCACCTGGGTGAGCTTGGGGAGGGCAGGGGGCCACCTGGGGAAGGTTGGGGAGGGCAGGGGGCCACCTGGGGAAGGTTGGGGAGGGCAGGGGGCCACCTGGGGAAGGTTGGGGAGGGCAGGGGGCCACCTGGGGAAGGTTGGGGAGGGCAGGGGGCCACCTGGGGAGCTGGAGCCATGTGTTCTTTCCCGTGGGTCTCAGCCTCAGCCTTAGCCTTGATCTCTGTCCCTTGCTCACTGATATGTGATTCCCCCAAAGTTCTCCAAGTAATGTTTCTCTTAGGTACAGAATAGTTGGCATTTGGGAGCAGGGCAAGAATGTTGGTTTCCTCAGAGGGTTGAGCTGTGTGTCCCTGAGTCTGGCGTGTGGTTTGCTGCCTGTGGCTTTCCCCACAGACCGAGGCGTGTGCCTCCCTTGTCGGGCGGCTACGTCTGAGGTGTGGCCGTGACGTGGAATGCACCGTGATGGCCGTTTCCCCGTGGCCACGGTGGCAGCAGTGTCTTTGGAGGGGCCGTGCCCTCATCTCCTTGGCCCTAGTTTGCAGACGAGGGGGTGGCTCCCCCTGGGGGACCTGCAGCTGCCACCTGCACGCTGGACTCTGCCACGGCGTTGCCCCTGGAGCTGCTTCTTGGTCCTCCGCGCAGTGCCCAAGCCTGGCCGTCAGGTGGCACAGCGGTCGGCACACTCTTCCCCCGTGGACCCTGTCGTGGTGGGGCAAGGGGTCCCCTGTGCTGAGCATGTTCGGTGAGGGGCTGGGAGAGCCGGTGCGTCCGGCCTGGGCCATGGGGCTTGTGCTTTTTGTGCTCCCTGAGCCCGCGTCCCCATGTCCCCTCCTCCTGTTTTCTCAAATATCAATATTTGCTGACTCGTCGTTCAGCAGAATCAACCTTGAATGTTTCTAAGAAGCAGGCACTCGGCTACTGAGGCTCACTTAAAGCCTGTGATGGCCGCTGGCTGCTGTGGGTCCCGTTAACCTGTGACTCAGGCAGGAGTTTAGTGCACGAAGGGGGTTCTGAGAGGCCCCTGGCTGCTGGGTTCTGAGGGACCCAAGTCCCTGGGTGATCTGGGGCCTGAAGCTACCTGGGTGACCCGTCATGACACCTGCTTCCTGTAGGAGCAGCAAGTGCAGGGCTGGCTGCACGGCGTGCGGGGCAGGTGGCGCTGTCTGAGGACGCAGCCCCCCAGGACTGCGTGGACTGGGGCACCGCCGGGGACTGCACAGGAGTGCAGGGCTGGTGGCTGGAACTGGGCCTTGGTCTCACCATGGCAGGAAGGAGAGTGTTCCAGCGCCTTGGCAGCTGCCGCCGTCAGTGGGGCCCTCTGTACTGACTGTTTCCTCCACTCACAGGCAGCCCCTCCCGGCTCAGTGTTGGGGAGCAGCAGGATGCAGTCCACGACCCCTACGAGTTCCTGCAGTCTCCAGAGCCTGCGGCCTCGGCAAGCAGCTAGCCCCACGTGGCCTCGGGTCGGTGTTTGTTTTTAAGATTTACTTGTACGGAGCTTTTGTCAGGAGACAGACTCATTTTATCCCCTTTGGAGTGAGGGAAGTTATGTCCGTGATGTCATGTTGGCGGCTTGCCGCACTCGGGATTTCTAGGTGTAGCCTGATGCCCCTGAGTGTGGAACTGGAGGTCCATGTGTGTCTGCTCCGGGCACAGGCGCCGGCTGCGCTGTGGCTTGTCCTGCCGCCACGAGCCCTGTCCAGGAGGCCCCGGGACACAGTGGCAGAGCAGGCCGGGGCGGGTGCTGTGTGTACCCGTGCACATTGTCCGATGTCCAAGGTTGTGGCTCAGGAGCCCCCTGCCCTGTTCCCGCAGCCCCTGCCAGTGGCAGGAGGTGCACTTTGTGACGATGGAGGTCGTGGCTCTGGTGCCCCCCGGCCGGTGGCAGGACCAGGCCAGCACTCCTGTGTGTCTGGTGTGTGCAGGAAGGCGGGCACCCTGCTGCAGGGGAACACGTTGTCCTACCTTTTAAAATGAAGTGTTAGTGTCCATAAAACATTTTTTATCCTGGATGTGTTTACTGGATGACTGTCTATATTTGCAAAACGTTATAAATGCAGATCTTAATAAAATGATGTAAAAGAGTGTGCCTGTGTTAATTATTGACACCAGCTTGAAGGCCTCTTCAGTTGGTCATGTGCCACGCGACTGACACATCCATCCTGCCTGCTTCCTCACCAGCTTAGGCGCCCACCATGGCACCCCTGGGCAGTGCCCATGAGACTGAGCGCGTCCATCCCGAGGGCCTGCTGGGCGCCTTGCTGTGGAAGGCAGCAGAAAGGGGGAGGCACGGTGTGATGGTTAGGTTCATGGGTCAACTTGGCCAGGTTATATTACCCAACCGTCTGGTCAAGCAAACACTGGCCTAACAATTGCTGTGAGGACTTTTGAGGCTGGTTAGTAAACCTCCAGGCTGGTTTATTAAATCATCAGTCAATTGACTGCAGCTGTGACCGATGATTCACTAAAGGGTGTGACTTCCTCAATGAGAGAATGCAATTGGCTGGATTTAATCCAAGTAATCAGTTGAAGACTTATAAGCAAGACAGATAGAGGACCTTCACTTCTTCAGCCGCCCAGTGAAGCATTTCCTGAGGAGTTCGTCGAAGTTGCCGGTTCGTTTCCTGAGGCGTTCATTGGACATCTTCCTTGGAGTTGACAGTTTGCTGACTGCTCTACAGAATTTGGACTCGTGCATACCCACAGTTGCATGAGTCACTTTTACAATTTGATTGTCAGAGATACCTCTCATGGATTCTGTTCCCCAAGAGAACCCTAACTAATACATACGGGTAATGTGGGCGCTGGGTGGGCAGCAGGGGGTGAAGCCATCCTGGGCTGGGGGTCCTCTCAGACGCCCCCATGGAGCCCAGTGAAGGGAGAAAATGTGTTTCACCAAGGAATCCTCTGGGCCAGGCCCGGTTGACTTAGGGGAAGCTGAAGGCAGCCAGGAGCCCGAGCCCATGGTCTTGCCGCAGGGGTGGGCCCACAGTGGCCCCAGGCCCCGGACCCCACAGCTGGCTCTGCTCACCATGGCCACATCTCCCTGCAGACTGCCCACCCCCCACGGGATGCCCTCAGCCCTGGCGTCCGGCCTGGGCTGGGTCTGGAACTCCCACCTGTAGGTTTGGAGGTGGGCTCTCCTCTCCAGGACTCAGCAGGCACAGGTGGGTCTCAAGTTTCCAGCGGCAGGTCACTGCAGCTGGTCTCCTGGGGGCGTGATCTCTGGGCCAACACACAGTGACCTTATTGTGACCTCAGGGCAAACACAGTGGTCTTATGGCTGACCTCAAGGTCAGGCACAGTAATGGCGTCACCTTCCGGATCACTAGTTTTACTCTGTAGTTTTCGTTGTCTCGCTACAGGACGCGGGTGACCTTGCAGCTGGAACAGGAGGCCAGAGGGGCTGAGAGCTGTACCCAGGCAGTCCAGCAGGGCTGCACTCCCCTGGGGGGCTGCGTCCCTCAGGGAGGCCTCAGGACACAGAGGGATGCATGGACACGGCCCTCGGCGCACAGATACGCCCTGCTCCAGAGAGGCCTTTCCACGCAGCAGCCAGCCCGGCTTTCCCGGGTCTCACCTCGCTGGCTGGGGCAGGTGGCAGTGCCATCTGGGAAATAAGGCACAGTCGGGAAGGGCGGCCGCAGGGCCTCTCAGTCTGGAAGGGGCCATCCGACCCGCCTAACTTTCTTTCAGTTCCTTTTCTTTTATTCCTTTTATTTTATTGCAGCAAAGTTCACATAAGATTAAAGTCACCGGTTTGGGTTTGCAACTCGGCAGCATTTAGTTAGGTGCAGGGTCGTGCACCCTCACCTCTGTCTGGTTCCAGCACACTTTCATCCCCTCAAAAGGAAACCTGGACCCATTACACAGCGCCCTCTGCTCTCCCCATCCCCCCAGCCCCTGGTGTGCCTTGTCTGCTGTCTGTCTGTCTAGATGTCCTATCCTGGATGCATATAAATTCGTTTCCTGTGGCTGCTTTGGCAAACCATGAACCTGGTGGCTGGAAACAACCTGCAGTTAATACCCACGCACTGGGCCTGTGTCTCTTGGGGGTGGGTGCTCCGGTTTGCTAAAGCTGCCATTACGCAAAATGCCAGAAATGGATGGACTTTTTTTTCTTCTGTTCCACACTGATTTCTCATGATACTTTTTTTTTTTAATATTTTTTATTGTGGGATATAGCATACATACATAGAAGTGATAACTTTCCAATTTAACAAGCAGTTAGCAAATTTCAAAGAATATTGTAGGTCACAATTCCACAGTTTCAGTTATTTACTTATGGTGAAATATATATGCAAAAAAGTAATAACTGTAAAGTACAATTTGACAAGTTGTATAGGAAATTTCTAAAAAGTTTATGACTTACAGTTCTGTATTTTCAGTTATTTCCTTATTGTGAAATATATATACAAAAAGGTGATAACTTTCAAAGTACAATTTAACAAGTAGCTATAGGACAAATTTCAAAGGATGCTATGAGTTACAGTTCCACCATTTCAATTCTTTTGTTCTAGCTATTTTAATACCTTATTCTAATACCCTAGCAACCAAGAAGAAGAAAATTATATAGAGATTCAGTATTCACAGTCCTTTGTTAAATTCCATCTTGTCTGTTGCTGCCCCTTCCTCTGGTTTAATCACTTTCCCGATCTTCAGGGATGTCTAGGCAGTGACCACCCTAACCTGTTCATGTTGAAAGGGGTGTTGAGTTTATGGGAAAAGGGGACACATCTAGTTGATGTTCTTAAAGAGGCTATTGACTCTGGGTTTTAGGACATAGCTGGCATAGGAGTTCTCTAGAGGATTAAAGTTTCTGAAGAATAAACTTAGTGAGTGAAACTTTTATAGAATCTCAGGGATCCAGGTATTCATTAAGGTTTTCAGGACTACTGTTGACTTGGGCTTGCCATATTGTGGTCATTTGGCATATCTAGGTGAAGCTTGCATAGGAGTAACCTCCAGGACAGCCTCTTGACTCTATTTGAATTCTCTTAGCCATTGAAACCTTATTTTGTTGCCTTTCTTTTCTCCCTTTTGGTCAAAAAGGCATTCTCAGCCCCTGTATGCCAGGGTCAGGCTCATTCTCGGAATCCATGTCTCATGTTGCCAGGAAGGCTCATTCATCTGAGGGGTCCTATAGCACATCCAGGAGAGGGTGATGAATTTATCTGCCGAGTTGGGCTTAGAGAGAGGAAGTCCACATCTGAGCAACAAAAGAAGTTCTCTGGAGGTGACTCCTAGGCATAATTATAGGTGGGCTCAGCCTCCTTTTTACAGCCATAAGTTTCACCAGAACAAGCCTCAAGGTCAAGGACTTGACTTATAAAGTAGCGAGTTCCTAAGTTCACACAGCATATGTTGTGTCCACAATCATCCGTATCTCACATTATCATCACTTAGTTGTACAATCCTCATCACTCTCCATTTTAAACAATTCTTGTGACCCCAAACACCCCATAGCTCTTTTTAGCCCTTAATTATTTGTCCCTAGTATTTGTGTGACACTAGTAAGGTATTCCTATTAATTATAGTCCCTAGTATGCAATAGGTAGATTTTTCCCATATACTTTTCTGTTGTCAGCTCTCTGTACCAGTGTCATACCTTAGAGGTAGATCGTGCAAGCTCCTGTTTATATTTGTAGTGCTGACCTGTGGGTTAAATGCCTTTAAACAACCCCTTTCAATCCTGTTCGACTTCATGCAGCTCTGATACTTATAATCCCATTAACAACCAATCATCACTTCTATCTGTTCCCATGCCTTTAAATTCACCCTCATTAACATATTTGAACATATTAGGTTATCTTTCCCCCTTCACTAGCCTCTGTCTATCTCTAGGTTCTCGATATTCTACATTATGAGACATTGATTTTACATTATTCAGGGAGTTCATAGAAGTGGTAACATGCGATATCTCTCCTTACGTGTCTGACTGACTTCACTCAGCATTATGTCTTCAAGGTTCATCCATGTTGTCATGTTTCAGGACCTTGTTCCTTCTTACTGCTGCATAGTATTCCATTGTATGTATGTACCACATTTTGTTTATCCACTTGCTTGTTGAAGGACAATTGGATTGTTTCTATCTTTTGGCAATTGTGAACAGTGCTGCTATGAACATCAGTGTACGAATGTCTGTTCATGTCACTGTGTTCAGATCTTCTGGGTATATACAGAGAAATGGAATTGCCAGATCGTAGGGTAACGCGATATCTAGTTTTCTGAGAAGCCATGTTCCAGTTTGCTAGTGCTGCCTGAATGCAAAACACCAGAGAAGGATTGGCTTTTATCAAAGGGGGGGTTTATTTGGTTACACAGTTACGGTCTTAAGGCCATAAAGTGTCCAATGTAAGTCATCAACTATCGGGTACGTTCACTGGAGGATGGCCAATGGTGTCCGGAAAATCTCTTAGCTGGGAAGGCACATGTCTGGTGTCTGTTTCAAAGTTCTGGGTTCAAAATGGCTTTCTCCCAGGGTGTTCCTCTCTAGGCTGCAGTTCCTCAAAAAATGTCACTCTTAGTTGTTCTTGGGGCATTTGTTGTCTCTTAGCTTCTCTGGAGCAAACTGTCTTCAAACTGTCTCTCATCTGCAGCTACTCTCTCAGTTTCTGTGCATTCTTCAACGTGTCTCTCTTGGCTGTAGCTCCTCTTCAAAATGTCACTCTCAGCTGCACTAAGTTCCTTCTGTTTGTCAGCTCATTTATATGGATCCAGGGATTTAATTTAGACCCACCCTGAATGGGTGGGGTAACACCTCCATGGAAATTATCCAATCAGAGTTATCACCCACAGTTGGGTGGGGCACATCTCCATGGAAACACTTTCAAAGAATTACAATCTAATCAACATTGATAGGTCTGCGCACACAAGATTACATCAAAGATAATGGTGTTTTGGGGGACGTAATACATTCAAACCAGCACAAATCACCAAACTGTCTTCCAGAGTGGCTGTACCATTATACATTCCCACCAGCAATGAATAAGAGTTCCAATTTCTCCACATCCTCTCCAGCATTTATTGTTTCCTGTTTGTTTAATGTAGTTTTGATTTGCGTTTCCCTAATAACTAGTGAAGATGAACATTTTTTCATGTGTTTCTTAGCCATTTGTATTTCCTCTTTGGAAAAATTACTTTTCATATCTTTTGCCCATTTTATAACCGGACTGTTTTACTGTTGTTGTGTTGTAGGATTTCTTTATATATGTAGGGTATCAATTTCTTATCAGATATATGGTTTCCAGATATTTTCTCCCATTGAGTTGGTTAGCTCTTCACCTTTTTGACAAAGTCTTTTGAAGCACAGAACTTTTGATTTTGAGGAGTTCCCATTTATCTATTTTTTCTTTTGTTGCTTGTGCTTTGGGTATAAGGTCTAAGAAGCCACATTCTAATACTAGGTCTTGAAGATGTTTCCCTACATTATCTTCTAGGAGTTTTACTGTGCTGTCTCTTATATTAAGGTCTTTGATCCACTTTGAATTAATTTTTATAGGGTGTGAGGTAGGACGGGTCCTCTTTCATTCATTTGGATACGGATATCCAGTTCTCCCAGCTCCATTTTTTGAAGAGACAGTTCTGTTCCAGTTATTGGATTTGGGTCCTTTTCAAAAATCAGTCAACCATATATCTGGGGGTCTATTTCTGATCTCTCAATTCTATTCCATTGATCTATATGTCTATTTTTGTGCCAGTACCATGCTTCTTTATAGTAGGCTTCAAAGTCAGAAAGTGTAAGTCCTGCCACTTCGTTCTTCTTTTTTACAATGTTTTTGGCAACTCAGGTCTCCTTTCCCTTCCACATAAATTTGATAACTAGCATTTCCAGGTCTGCAAAGTAGGTTGTTGGATTTTTGATTGGAATTATATTGAATCTATGAATCAGTTTGGGTAGAATTGACAACGACATTTAGCCTTCCTATCTATGAACACAGATTATCTTTCCACCTCTTTAGGTCGCCTTTGATTTCTTTTAGTAACAATTTGTAATTTTCTGTGTAGAGGTCTTTAAATCCTTGGTTAAATTTATTCCTAAGTACTTGATTTTTTTTAGTTGCTATTATGAATGGAATTTTTTTTGATTGCCTCTTCAGTTAGGTCATTACTATTGTATAGGAACATTACTGAGTTGTGTGCATTAATCTTGTATCCTGCCGCTCTGTTGAAGTTGTTTATTAGCTTAAGTAGCTTTGTCGTCGATTTGTCAGGATTTTTCAAATACATGATCACATGATCTGCAAATAATGACAGTTTTACTTCTTCCTTTCCAATTTGGTTGCCTTTTATTTCTTTGTCTTGGTGAATTGCTCTGGCTAGCACTTCTAGCACAGTTTTGAATAATAGAGGTGACAGTGGCTTCCTTGTCTTGTTGCCGATCTTAGGGGAAAGGGTTTCATTCTGTCATCGATGAGTACTGTGCTGGCTGTGGGTTTCTCATACATGCCCTTTATCATATCGAGGAAGTTTTCTTCAGTTCCTACATTTTGAAGTGTTTTTGTCAAAAAGGGATGCTGAATTTTGTCAATTGATTTTTCAGCATCTATTGAGATGATATTTGATTTTTCCCTTTCGATTCGTTAATGTGTTGTATTACATTGATTTATTTTCTTATGTTGAACCATACTAGCATGCCAGGAATGAACCCCACTTGATCGTGGTGTATAATTCTTTTAATGTGCCTTTGGATTCAATTTGCAAGTATTTTGTTGAGAATTTTTGCATCTATATTCATCAGGGAGATTGGTCTATGGTTTTCCTTTCTTGCAGTATCTCTACCTGGTTATGGTGTTAGAGTGACATTAGCTTCATAAAATGAGTTAGTGTTCCATTTTCTTCAATGTTTTGAAAGAATTTGAGAAGGATTGGTGTCAATTCTTTTTGGAAAGTTTGGTAAAATTCCCCTGTGAAGCCATCTGGCCCTGGGCTTTTATCCATAGGTAGATTTTTGATGACTGATTGGATCTCTGCTTGTAATCGGTTTGTTGAGGTCTCCTATTTCTTCTTGGGTCAGTCTAGGTTGTTCATGTGTTTCCTGGAAATTGTCCATTTCCTCTAAATTTTCTAGCTTTTTTGTGTACAGTTGTTCATAATATCCTTTCATGATTTTTTTTATTTCTTCAGGATCCATAGTAATTACCCCACTCTGATTTCTGATTCGGTTTATTTGGGTCTTCTCTCTCTTTGACTTTGTCAGTCTAGCTAAGGGTCTGTCAATCTTGTTTATCTTCTCAAAGAACCAAATTTTGGTTTTATTTATTCTATTGTTTTTTTGTTCTCCAGCTCATTTATTCTACTTGCTTTAGGTTAGTTTGCTGATCATTCTCTATCTTCTTCAGTTGTTCAGTTAGGCCTTTGGTTTTAGCTCTTTTTTGCTTTTTGATGTTTGCCTTTAGAGCTATAAATTTCCCTCTCAGCACTGCCTTCACTGCATCCTGGATTGGCTTTTATAAAGGGGATTTGTTAGGTTACAAATTTACAGTCCAAAGGCCGTAAAAGCATCCAAACTAAGGCATAAATGAGAGGTTGTCTTCACTGAAAAATGGCTGATGACATCCAGGACACCTCTGTCAGCTGGGAAGGCATGTGGCTGGCGTCTGCTGGTCCTTTGCTCCTGGGTTGCATTTCAAAATGGCTTTCTCCAAAATGTATCTGGTTTTCTGTCTCTCTTAGCTTCTCTCAGCTCCTGTGCATCCTTGCTTGTTCTCCCAGGGTATTTCTCTCTGAGCATCTGGGGGTCCTTTCTTAGCTTCTCTGGGGCAAATTCTGGGTTTCATCTCTTAGCTTAGCATCTCCAAATGCCCTTCTGTTGGCATCTCCCAGCATCTCCAAGTATGTGGGCCTGTGTCAGCCCCTGAGCTCTTTTAAGGGCTCCAGTGAACTAATCAAGACCCACCCTGAGTGGGCAGGGCCCACACCTCCATGGAAAGAATTCAGTCAAAACTTCTCACCTACAGTTGGGTGGGTCCCATCTCCATGGAAACAATCAAAAGGTCCCACCCCAGAAGATTGGATTAAAAGATCATGGCTCTTCTGGGGTCCATAACAGCTTCAAATCAGCACAGGGGCACAGTCCAACCCAAAACACTTGTCCCTTTGCATCTGGGTTATTTCACTTGGCATAACATTTGCAGGGTTCATCTATGTATCATGTATATCACTACTTCATTTCTTTTTATGGTAAAATAATCCATTTTATGGATAAAGCACATTTTCATCATTTGGTGGACAGTTGGGCTTTCGCTTTTGTGACTATTGCTGCTATGAATGTTTGCCTGCAAGTTTTTGTTAGAACCCCTGTTTTCAATCTTGGGGGTCCTAGATAGCCAGAATGGGTTGCTGGTCCGGTGGTGATTCTTTGTACCTACTGAGGAACCACCAGACTGTTTTCCACAGCAGCTGCACAAGTTTGCATTCTACCAGAAATCCATTCTCTGTATCTGTACCAGTGTTTATTTTCCATATTTCTTCTTTGCTCTGTTTTTGTTAGCTAGGTATAGCCATCCTAATAGGTATGAAGTGGTAGCTCATGGTTTTGATTGGCATTTCCCTACTAATCAGGCATTTTCTCACTTACTTATTGGTCATTTGTACACTTCTTTGGAGAAATGTCTATTCAAGATCTTGGCCCATTTTTCAACTGGGGTGCTCCCTGAACCTGTGCTCCCCAAACTGAAATTCTAAGACTCCAAATGCACACCTTTGTTGCCTTGTAGCTTGGTTTGTTACTTCTCTGCTTCAGAGCTGAGAAGTGGCTTTGAGTGCCGGCTCCCGGGCTTGTCCAGGCTGGCCCGCCATGGATGCTGCGGCCAGGGGCCATGGGAAGCAGCACTCCCCGGCATGGAATGGTGACACCCCCTGTCCTGGGTGCCCTTGATTCTGATGACCCTTCTGGACCCCACCTTGGGTCTAAGAAACTGAAAGGAGAAGGAAATGAAATCCAGGTAAGCAAGGAGTGAGAATGGGGAAGGGGCCACAGGGAGGGGTCAGACAAGGAGAGAAACGACAGCCCCTGGGTGCCAGTCTGGGCCAGCCCTGCCCGCCAGCTGGGGTGTTGCCCTGGGGGTCTGCAGCCACCCCAAGCCTGGGCTGCCACGGGGCCGGCCTCTGTGGCTGCTGTCCCAGGAGGCCATGCCCTGGACTGAGCTGGAGGGCGATGAGTGTGGGCTGCTCTTCGCGCAGATGGGCACAGCCTCCAGTGGGGCAGGGCGCCTCAGGAGCACCCATGGATGTTCTGTGGGATGCCAGGAAGCCCCCGCCAGGTGCAGCAGCCTGAGAAGACTGTATGGGCCCCAGGCCCAGGAGATGGTGTGGGGGGTGGGGTGGGTCGCACGCACTCTCCAGGGGACTGGAGACCCCCTGGCACAGAGAAGCACACACCAACTCTGCCAGGAGAGAGCCCCCACCAGGCAGGAAGGCACAGAGTTCGGCAGGAGCTGTGTGCTCCTGTGGATTGGGAAGGTTCCACCGGCCAGGGTGGGGCGGGCAGGTGTCTCTGATCTCCCCAGCATGAGCAGGTTAAATCGATGGCCATTGGGTACATGCATCTGCTCTCTTGGGGTTCTCCTTGCTAAAGGAGCTCCCTACTCCACACTTTTCACACATCTGTGAATATATTCACCTGGTTCCTTCCAGCCTCTTGCACACTGGGCCTGGCTGTACAAATGCCTAGGATCCCCTGGGGAAGTTAAGTCACTAGGCATGAGCGTGGGGAGATTGACAGTTGCTATCCCTGTTGGGTCCAGGAGCTCCCCAAGTTGGGCGGCATCCCTGCCATCCCTAGGACTGTCCTCATGGTCTCACAGCGGCTGCTGCAGTGCAACCATCACACCTTTGAGGCCAGAAGGATGAGGCTGCCATGTCCGTGTCTCCAACAGGAAACCGGAAGCTTTCCAAGAAGCACCTCTGGTGGGCAGAGCCTTGTGTTTCAGGGCAGAACCCATCTTGGGTCACCTCAGCCCCAGAGAGCTGGGATGTGGCAGCTTTGCTTTCACTGCCCCTGCAGGGGCCTGGGAGTGAGGGAGCAGGAGGAGGGCTGTCTCTGGAGCCTGGATGGTCCACATGAAGCTGCGAGATCTGGGGAGTCCCAAGACCCAGGAGCTTGCTGTGGCCTGGGCTCGGTGGCTCGTGGGGGGTGGGAGGGAGGTGGCATCAGCAGGCAGAGGGGTGCCGGGTGTGGTCCGAGTGCAGGAGGAGGGCCGGCCCACTTCTTGGGCAATTCGACTTGAGGGTGAGGGTCATGCCCCCTCCTTCCCAGGTGCTGAAACACGCAGCTGCGAGACAGGTGGTGTTTGCCGTGGGGCACCTGCCATCACCTGGAATGGTCCAGTGGCCACGTTTCCACAGATGAGGAAAGCGAGGCACGGGGAGGTGGTGGGGGACCGGCTCAGGGTGCCACCCCAGCTCACATGGGAGCCAGGGGCTGGCCATGTGCACACACACCCCACTCACCCCTGCAGACCCCTGAGGACCTGTGCACCGTGCTCCGGACTTGTGGATGGGGAAACTGAGGCAGGTGCCCCCCCCCCCATCTCCGACCCAGGCACTATGAGCAGGCGGCACGATGCCCTGGGTTGGGGCCTCCCACCCTGAGTGAGGAGCCTCTCCAGTTACCCAGGGCCTGGCCGTGGCCGGGCTGGGGTGTCCTCAGTGGGGAGGGGTCAGAGCCAGACGAGGCTGCCGTGCTTTCCGGTGCATCCCTGGAAGAGCCGCTGGGGATGCTGACTGCAGACCCGGTGGGGGCTGCCAGCCAGGTCCGGCAGGGAAGCATCGAGAACGCCCGTCTGCCTTCTGGTGCCGACGTTTGCCGGCGGGTCTGTGCTCAGTTCACACCCGCGGGGGGGCGCAATGAGGGCCAGAGGGGACACGCAGCTGTGAGAAGGTGGCGTTTGCCCTGGGGGACCTGCCACCATCTCTGGTGGCCCAGCGACCGCACAGGCGCCAAGCTCTCCTAGCGCCATCCAGGATGCTTTCGGGAGGCAGCCTCCCTGCAGAGACCCCAAATCCCGGGGAGCCCAGGGTGCACCCTGCATCAGGCTCCACGTGCCGCTGTCCGTGGGGAGCCCCCGGCCCCCACCCCAGCAGGGCGGCCACGCTCACCTGGCAGGCCTGCCCCGCCCATCACGGGGGGCTGCGTTCCCACGGGGCCCTGTGGCCAGGCTGCGGCGGACACCCTCGCACTTGGCTCCTCGTGAACTGGGCCCTCTGTCCACGGGGGCTCTCGGGAGAGAAGCTGCGGGAAGCACAGACCTTTCCAGTCTCATCTGCGCCAGCAGTGCGTGACAGGCTGCTCGTCTTAACGAATGTCCGTTTCGTTTGAGTAAGTTGCTCTGAATGCGCTCACCCTTCGAGTTTGCATTAGGAATGGCAGCTGAATTTTAGCAAATGAAATGACATTTTAGCAAATTCTAGCCTCTTTGGTGTCTATTGATCAGAGGCTTTTCCTCGTTTAATTCACTGAAACGGTGGCTTTTCTTGCCATTGGTGGCTCTCCTGCTGAACCAGCCTTGCGGTGCTGGCGTAAACCTGCCTCCATCAGCTGCTCTCACTTTGCCCTGGGCCTTGCCACCCTCTCCCAGGGTGACCTCTGGCCTGTATGACTCCGCCCTCCTAGCCCAGCATCTCTGAATTTGGGAATGGTTGTGCGCCAGCTTACCTGAAGAAAGCACCCCGCTCAGAGGTCAAGGCTTCCTGGGAGGCGACTCGTACCCACCCCCTTTCCTTCCTCCTGATGCGTCTTCCCGTGGGCCATGCGCCCTTCAGCCCCTGTGCCGTGTCCCCTCTCGGGTCCCTCACTGGCAGCACAGCCACAGTGGAAAGGCTGGGGAAGGGGCTTTGGTCCCTGGCCTGATGGCCCCCCCAGACAGCACCTTGGCGTTCGGGAGGCAGCTCCCCGCGCAGGCACCCTGCCCCAGCCCTAGGCGGGTTGTCCCGGGGCCCTGCTGGGTCTCAGGGGACACCCAGGCCCCTTGGGACGGGCTGTGTGGTGGGCGCTGCAGATGGGAGCCCCCTGGGGCTGGCTTTCTCCCAGGCCCCGGGCCGTGAAGGGGCAGGGCCCGTAGGCCAACTCACCCCATGCAGCTGCCCCCAGAGCGCCCCTGCTGGCCCCATCCCCCATTTCCCTTGACCACTGAGCTTCACACTTGCCCTTCCCTTCTGGGTCTGCTCATCCTAAAGCCTCTGGTGACCCCAGCGGCCTCCAGGCCTTCTGCAGCCAGGCAGACCCTCTGTGGGTGCTCCCAGCCTGGGGTCCGTGCCTGCTCTGCCCGTCACCTCCGCCCTCCTGGATGGGGCCATAGAGGCCAGCATTGGTGAGGCCGAGGGCGTAGACCAAGCAGGGCTTGTCCTGGAAGGCCAGGGCGGCTCGGCCCCGGGAAGGCCATTTTGTCGCAGTTACGGGAGGAAAAGCGCCGGGACCCTTGCTCCCCCTCGGCCTCCCGGCCCTTTCTGCCCCGCTTTCTCCACAGGTCCTGCCTGGACTTCCCAGAGTCCCAGCTTGGCAGCCCCTGGGATGGCTTTCCTGTGGCTTCCGACCGCCTTGGAGAACCGGGATCCGGCCCTCCCCGGGAGACCCTCCGTGGCTGCCGAGGGAAGGTGGGACCTGGCCCTTCTCTGGCCACGACGGGAGACGTGAGGTGGTCCCAGCAACCAGCCCCTTCGCCACCAGCAGACAGGAAACCGCGAGAGTCTGGAGTTTGGGGGACAGTTGCACAGGAGGCTGGGGACCCACCAACAGGAGCCAGGACTCTTGAGCTCTGGGATTGAGACCCTTAGGGAGGGTGGGGTGGGGAAGGGGGCAGACTGCTGTTAACCCCGTGTGTGCTGGCCATTCTCTGGGGGAAGCCCTGCCCCCCCTTTTCCTGGGGTATGCATGGTCTGGGAGACAGACGGACAGAAGGTCCCCACCTCTTGCCCCTGGCGACTCCGTGGACTGTGGGTCCTTCCGACTCTCAGGGAAGCTCAGGGAGGACAGCTCGGCCATCCCGTGGGGGTGGGCTGGGGCAACGGCCTTGGGGCCTGTGTGGGGAGCCCACCCCTCTGTGCCGGTGATGTGGGGGTGCTGCTCCTCTGTGCCCATGGAGGGCAGCTCTGGTCAGGGGCGCTCCTGTCTATGCGGGGGCACGCTCTTATGAGTTTCTTGGGCAGACTCCTTTGTATTTGTTGGGGGCACTCCCCCGTCTGTAGTGGGGGGCACGTTCCTCTGTGTTGTGGGCTGGGGGCTTCTCTGTGCCTGGGGGGTGACTCCCAGGTTCTGAATCTGGAGAGAGAGCATGAGGGTGTTGGTTTCTGGAACCAAGCGGAGCCCCTTGGGGTGAAGTGCGCTGAGGGGAGTTGGGACCGTGCCCCCCAGCTGTTGATGTGTGAGCAGTCAGCCATGTTTCCACTACGGGGCAGTTTTCCAGTTGTGTGTTCATTCGTGGAAAGAGAGCAAAACTCGGGACCATGAGAGACAGATTCAGATTTGTGTGTGATGGGGGCGGCCCTATGCTGGGGTCCCACCCATGGAAAAGGGGGCTTCCTTCCATTCTGCCCCCTCCCCTCCTCCACCCCACAGCTGCCTCAGTGCTGGGGGCAGGGGGCCGTGGCTCCTGCTGTGGATTATGAGGTGTTGGGGTCCCGCTGCCGCCACGCCAATGGGGGCAGCCTGCGTGCTTTCTGTCCGGCTCGGGCTGACACAGGTTCACCGCCGTGTCTGTCCTGCCTGCACTGACCTGGAAACTTTATACCCTCGTCCACTCAATCTCAACCTCTACTGGAGGTGAGGAGGATGCAGGGGGCCCCAGAGGGATCTGGGAAGGGCCGGTGGGTCCCCAGGGGGTCTGGGAAGGGTGTGGGGGGCTCTAGGAATCTAGGAAGCATGCAGCGTGCTGCTGAAACAAATGCCATGCAGCAAGTGTCCATAAATAATGGGAATTTATTGGCTCATGGTTTTGAGGCTGGGAAAATGTCCCAAATCGAGGTATCAGCAAGGCGATGCTTTCTTCCAGAAGATTGTGGCATTCCGGAGCTGACTGCCTGAGACCCATGGTCCTTGGCTTTTCCGACATGGCACCTGCTCCTGGCTTCTCTGGGTTCCCTTGACTTCCAGCTTCTTCCCGCAGAGCGCGCTTCCCCCACCCCCACCCCTCCCCTCCCCCTCCCCCTCCCTCCCCCTCCCTCTCCCCCTCCCCTCCCCTCCCCTCCCCTCCCCCTCCCTCTCCCCCTCCCCCTCCCCTCCCCATCCCCTCCCCCTCCCTCTCCCCTCCCTCTCCCCCTCCTCTCCCCCCTCCCCTCCCCCTCCCTCCCCTCCACCTCCCCCTCCCCTCCCTCTTCCCCACCCTCTCTCCCTCCCCCTCTCTCCCTCTCCCCCTCCCTCTCTCTCTCTTTTCTCTCCCTCTCTCTCTCCCTGTGTCTGAATTTCATTCTCTTGTAAAGGACTCTGGGAAGAGGATTATGACCCACCCTGGTCCAGCTGGGCCACTGCTTACCTGAAGTTCGCTTTGGGGCCATCCCCAGGGGCCGGGTGGAGGGTACGGGGTGCTGCTCTGCCGCGTGCACCCCAAGCTCCCAAGTACAAGCAGAGCTGCTCAGAGCCCTTGGGTACAAGTCTGCTGGGGGCATTTGTGCTTCCCGGGCTGGTGGGGGGGCCCCTGCCCATGGGGGTCAGAGAGGCTCCCTGGCTGGTGCTCGTGTGCTGCCCTCTGCAGTTCGCAAGGGGAGCCCCAGGCCCTGCGGGGAAGGGAACACTTCCCCAGCACCTCTTTGTGGATGATAAGGGGTTCCCCTTGCCAGTGGTGCGGCTCTGTCCATCAACTGGGCAGAGCGGGCCCCCCAGACGTCCTGGGTGGGCTCAGCAAACGCCGGGCCTGGCGCAGGCTTCTGGGTGGGGGTGGCTGCCATGCTGTCCCTCCCCTGGGGTCCCTTCCTCGGCGGCCGTCCCGCCCCCTCAGAGCTGTCCCCAGGGTGTGGCTGTACCGAGTGGGGAGAGGCAGGGGAGCCAGTCCAGGCCCCTGGTTCCCACCGACAGACCCCGCGGGTTCTTCCTCTCTGTCCTGTGTGGAGCAGGCTGGCTGGCTGCAGGGGCACCCCGATCCCCCATTCCCCCCAGAGCAGCAGCCTCTCACATGAATTGGGGAGCAGGGGAGCCCATTTGGTGCCCAGCCCCTAGTCTGGTCCCGTCCTAACTGAGCTACTCTCCTCTCCCAGGACATACAAGTGAGAACTAGAGGATTGCTCTGCTCTTCTCTCTTACAGGGTTCAAACGGGGCACAAAGAATGTTGACTTGGTTCACGGAAGTCTGAGATCAGACCCTGCTGAGGGGGTGAGAGTGGGCTGGGAGACTGCAGCTACCTTGTCCCTGCGGACGGAAATCCAGCCCCTCTCGTCCCCCAGGTGCTCTTTATTGTCTCTGGACCTGCAGAGCCCACGGCCGGGAGCTGAGGGCCCGCGTGGGAGCTCGGAGGGGGTGTAGCCGCCATGTGCCAGGTACTGAGGGCGTCTCGGTGGGTCTGGGGGCTGCCCCGATCTGCTGGCGTGCACGCCTCTGATACCTGCTCTCAGTCTCGGCGCTGCAAGCCGCACTTAGGAGGTTTAGGTCAGCTGAGAATTCATTTGGGTTCAGTTACACTTCCACAATGACTTTTCTTCTGCTTGGTCTCTCCCCTAAACACTCGTGTCCACCCCCTTTCCCGCCAGGGTTTCCCAGCTCTCTTTAGGTCCCTCCCATCTCTTTTCGCCCCTTCCTGGTGATAAACGTACACTCCAGGCACCCCACAGAGACTCCTCCACACCAGGTTTGCTGCTTCCTGACGCTAGCAGGTGGATTCCTGACCTCACTTGGTTCCTCTGAGGATTCCATCTCACTCGCTTCACATCTTCCTGAAGGCTCCAGGGCTCCTGTGGTCACATGCACATGCAAACCTGTGTGTGTGCATTTATCTCTGTGTGTGCATGTGTGCTCAGGTGTGCACATATGTGTATGTGCATGTGTGTGCACGTGTGCATGCTTAACTGCACATGGTTATGTGTGAACATGTGCAAATGTGTGCACGTGTCTGCACACGTGCTAGTTTATCTCAGTGTACACATGCATGTATGCGTTTGCATGTGCATGTGTGCACACGTGTCTGTGCATGTGTATGCGTGTTTCCCCTGCCAACTCAGTGAAATTGAGATGGAGGGTGAAGCAGTTGCCTCCACAGCCACCCTGAACCAGGGATGGAGCCCATGAGCCGTGGGGAGCCTGGCTGAGGTCTGGGATCAAGATGCAGCTCTTAGCGCCACCATGAAGGCCCTTGGGAGGGAGAAAGGGAGCCCAAAGGCTAAGAAGGATAAACGCCATCTGTGCAGGGGCCAGGGTGGGCTGCACGAGTCGCGGTGTGTCCTGGGCAGTGCAAGGACAGGATGGTGCCTGCTGGGCCACATGAGGCGGAGGGGCCACGGCCGAGCGTCTGTCTCCAGAGGGGAGGATGGAACGGAGACTGGCTCGGGATCGGCGAAGGTGGCTTCTTGGCTCCTGTTTTCCTGGCTCTGGGTGCTCATCGGGGCGTAGAAATAAATAACACCAGCTCTGCCCTCTAGACCTCATGCTCCATGATGATGGTGGATGTGCTCGGACAAGCGGGGGGCCCCACCCCCACCCCCACCACAAGGCCCTGCTGCCTGGGGCGGGGGGCTGCCGAGCAGAGCAGGAGCCCCTGGCGGAGCTCATTTCCCTTCTGCAGTTCATTTGGAGAGGAAGGAGGGTTGGGAGCTTGTCAGCTCAGTGTTGACAGGTTAACTGTGAGGAGCCTCTGGGACATCCAGGAGGAGTGCCCAGATGGGCGGGGTGGACATGGAGGACCCCCAGGAGGCTGCGTGTGGGGACAAGAGCACTGGGCCTGCTGGGCTCAGAGGAGGCTCTAGGCTGCCGGAGGCTGGTGTCCCCACTGCCCACCGGGGGTCAGGGTTGGCTTCACCCTCCTACGAACCAGGCCTGGGAGGGTTGGCGGCCAGGGGCCCAGACTCAGCAGGTGGGTCAGGGGTCTTTCCCACGACTTGCCCCAAGCCCGCGTGCTCGCCATGCCAGCCCCCCGCTTGGTGACGCAGGTGGTCGCAAAGCCCTGGGGAACCCGGGGACCACAGCCCACTTGCTGTCCCACCTGCTGTCCCACCTGCCGTCCCCCAGGTGCAGGACGCTGGCCCCGTGTCCTCACCCCTCTCCGACTTGCAGGTGGACATCCGTGGCAGGTGATGGCAAGGGAGTGCCCCGGAAGCCCGGGCCGGCCCGGCCAAGCGGAAGCCCCACTGCACCCCCGAGTGAACGGCTGGTCCCAGCCCCTGCACCCCTTCCGGGTGGCAGCCTGAGTCACACTGCTGACCCTGGCCAGCGCCACCTTTGGGGTCTTCATTCCCTTGCTGCCTGGCGTCTGGAAAGATGTGGCCTACGGTGTATCATTTACCTGTGTGGTCCTGCGGGCTTTCTGCCTGCTGGGGGAAGGGAAGCCGCGGAGGGGCCTAAGAGGGCTGGCTCCTGGGGTGCAGCCCACCTGCGGCCCCCTCACCCATGGCCCTGCCTCACAATCCGCCCTCCAGTCCCTGGGTGCCCATTGGCTCAGGCTCCTTGTGGAAATGCTCGCACTTTCTCATGAAGTGTCTTCCCGGAGTCTGAGGCCACCCGGCCACTCCAGTGGGTGGAGGGGGTGGCTCTGCTGGGCGGTGGGAAGGAGGGTGGGTGCAAGGAGGAGAAGGGGGGCCCAGGAAAGGGAAGGAGCCCCCAGCCCCGGCGACTCCAGCTGCACAAGGGGCAGTTGTATCATCCAGTGGAGAAGAGCAGGTTTTAAAAAGAGGATTCAGTACATGTCAAAGCCTTTAGGACGTGCAGCGGAAGTGTCCGCCCTTCCATAAGCCTTTGTCAAATGCATAACCTGCCAGGCAAGTCTTCCCGAGCCCGCCCCACGTCCTGAGGCGGAAGGTGACAGGGCTTGGCCCGGGCACGGCCGTGACGCTGGGTCACTGGAAACCGGCTGGGTGGGGTGGGTGGCCCGGTGGCTGGGAGGCGCCTGCCTGGCCTCGCCTGGCGTCCTGGGGGCCCCCGGGAGCCCGCAGCCCCGAGGCTGGCTGTGACGGGGCAAGAGCAGGTGGGCCAGGGCTGCGGGCACCACACATGCAGGGTGAGAGGTCGGAGCTGCCTGGCTGGCCTCAGCCTCCCCTCCGCCGAGAAGCAGGCCCGGGAGCGCCGTGGGCTCGATGGCAGGGGCCGCTCCCTGGTCTGGAAAAGAGAACCAGGCACGTGGAGAGCCGGGCAGGGACGTGGGGAGCCCGGGTACAGGCGTGAGCCGGGCAGAGCCACCTCCAGAAGCTTCCAACCGCTCTCCTGGGCCTCAGCAACCTGCAGCCAGGGGTTCTGCTTTTCCTCAAACTTGTTATTTTGGGATCTTCTGGTGTTCGGAAAAGGTAGGGGACAGTAGAGTGGACCCCGCGTGCTGGCGTCTGTGTCTCAGCCCCCTGGGGCTGCGGAAACCAAGCACCTGCGCCGGCTGACCTGAGGACAGGAGCTGTTCCTCAGCTCGGGGCCGGACGTCTGAGGCTGCGCTCCCGCCGGGGCCCAGGGGAGGGACCTCTCGCCTCCCCTGCGTCTGGCGGTGGCCGCCCTCCCTGGTGCCCCTGGCTCCCACCCAGAGCCTCCATGGCATGGCCTTGGCACTCTGTGCCCACGTGTCCTCATCTCCTGCTAGCCGAGGGCCCCCTGCTCCAGTGCAGCTGCCTCCAAGGGCCCCATTTCCAGATGACGCCCCCCCAGGATGCGGTTCAGCCCCACACTCATCTTCCATCACACTCACCTGGGTGTCACCTGTAGATTCTGTAGCTCGCTTCCCTGAAAAAGACTTTAAAAAACAGCTTTTACTTTTGAAGTACTTTCAAGCTTACAGGAGAGTTACACACATAATACAACCCCACCACGGAACCCCCACCCACCCTATCCCTCCAGATACCCAGAGCCACCAGTTGTAACATTTTGCCACCTTTGCTATATCGTTCTCTCTGTCCATCTACCTGTCTGTCTGTCTGTTTACCAGTCCATTTTCTGAGCATTGGGTGTAGGTTGAACACATCCTGCTCCTTGAACACCTAATACTCCCATGTACATTTCTGAAGAACAAGGATATTCACTTGTGTAACCACCATATGACCAGTTGTCAAGTTCAACAGATTTAATGCTGATATAAAGCTTACTAACTATATTCCAATTTTTCATATGTTCCGCAAATGTCCTCTTCAGCCTTTTCTCCTCCCTTGATAGCTCCTGAACAGAGTCACGTGTCAGGGTCCCTTGAGGTGCTCACTGTTTTTCATCTATGGGAGCCCCTCCTGTGCACACCACACAGTGGGACGAATCGCATTCACAATGTGATACCTTCACTACCTTCCATTACTAAAACTTTCCCAACTCCCGAACAGAAACCCGACACCCATCGTGTGTTAACTCCCCATTCCCCCTGCCTCCCACCCCTGGCAACCTGTGCTCTAATTTCTGTCTCTATGAAATTTTTCCAGTAATTTATTTGAGGGCACTATGGGCTTAAATTCAGCATCCTGGGTCTACAACACTCTCACTTGCTTAGATGTCAGCATACACAAATTATGTTCCTAGCCCCCTCTTTCCCCCTGTGTGGCGGTTTGGAGCTGTATGTACCTGTTCTGGTTTGCTAATGCTGCCGTTAGGCAAAATACCAGAAATGGACTGGCTTTTATAAAGGGGGTTTATTTAGCTACAAATTTACAGTCCTAAGGCCATAAAAGTGTCCAAACTAAGGCATCAACAATCCGGTACTTCACTGGAGAAAGGCCGATGGCACCCAGAATAGCTCTGTCAGCTGGGAAGGCACATGGCTGGCATCTGCTGGTCCTTTGCTCCCTGGTTGTATTTCAAATGGCTTTCTCCAAAATGTCTTTGGGTTTCTCTTAGCTCCTCCGGGGCAAGCCGTGGGCTTCATCTCTTAGCTCAGCATCTCCAAACGTACTTCTGTCCACGTCTCCAGGGTCTCCAAGCGTCGGCGTCAGGAGCATCTGAGCCTGGTTCTTAAGCACTCTGCTGAGCTAATTGAAACCTGCCCTGAGTGAGCAGGGTCAAGTCTCCATGAAAACCTCCAGCCAAGGGGGATCACCCACAGGTGGGTGAGTCACAGCTCCATGGAAACAAACTAATCCCAGTATCCCACAAGATAGGATTAAAAATCCAAGCCAGCACAATACCCCAGAAAAACATGTTCTTAAGGTTAATCCATTCCCGTGGGTGTGAAGTCATTGTAAGTAGGGCCTTTTGATGAGGCGACTTCAGTTAAGGTGTCACCTGGCCCAGTCAGGATGGGTCTTAATCCTGCTGCTGGAGTCCTCTATGAGAGAATGAAATTCAGGGAGAAAGAGAGAGAGAGAAAGGCACAGATGGAGCAGCCGGAAACAAATCAGCGGAAGAGAAGGGAGAGGGCAGGAGACGCTGCGGTGTGCCTTGCCATGTGACAGACTAAGGACCCCAGAACCCCACGGTCTTCTGGGAGAAAGCAGCACTTTGATGATGCCTTGATTTGGACATTTTCCCGGCCTCGGAACCGTGAGTGAATAAATTCACATTGTTTAAGCTGAAACATTTCATGGCATTTACTTAGGCAGACTGGAAAACTAAAATACCCCACCTTTGTGTCGTTCTTATCACACATTACATGTTTATATATTATGAGTTTGACACTACTGATTTATCATCATATTTTACTCGTTTGCATTTTAGACCCTGTAGGATGCAAAAAAGTGAAGTTGCAAACCATATACTGGCATTTATATTTACCCATGTCATTATCCTCATTGGAGATTTTATGTCTTCATGTGGCTTCAGTCTATTGTCTAGTGTCCTTTCCTGTCAACCTGCACAACTCCCTTTAGCATCTCGTCTAGTGGTGACAAACTGCCTCAGCTTTTGTTTATCTGGGAATGTCTTCATCTCTCCCTTATTTTTGATATCATACAGAATTCTTGCTAGGAAATTTTTGTTTTCACTGTGTCATCCTATTGCCATCTTGCCTCCAAGGTTGCCGATGAGAAATTGGAAATTAATTTTACAGAGGCTCCCTTAGACATGACATGTTGCTTCTCTCTTATGGCTTTCAGATTCTCTGTCTTTGGTGTGTGACGGTTTAATCATAATAAGTCACGGTGTGGGTCCCTTTGGGTTTATCCTGCTTGGAGTTCCTTAAACATCTTGAGTTGACATATTCATGTCTTTCATTCAATGTGGGAAGTTTTCAGCCATTATTTCTTTAAATATTCTCTCTGCCTCATTCTCTCTTTCTTCTCCTCCTGGGACTCCCACAATGAGTTTGTTGGTAGAGTTGATGGTGTCCCACAGGCTCCTCAGGCTTTGTTCACTTTCCTTCATTCTTTTCTTTTCTGCTCCTCAGACTGGATGATTTCAGTTGTCTTACCTTCAAGTTCATGGTTTCTTTCTTCTGCTCTAGGACATGGGTCAGGGTAGTTGACAGTTTTGCCACATCTTCTGGGTCTTCTTTCTTGTCCAGGTTTATCCATTACTGAGAAACAGGTGTAACCTCCCCACCTATGATTCTGGAAATGTCTACTTCTTGTTTTTCCTCTGTAGACTTTTTAAAATTTAATTTTATTGAGATTGTTCACAAACCATACAATCATCCAAAGATCCAAAGTGCACAATCAGTTGCCCATGGTACCATCATACAGCTGTGCATCTATCAAGACAATTAATTTTTTCAATTTTTAGAACATTTTCATTACTCCAGAAAAGAAATTAAGACAAAAAAAGGAAATTCAAATCCTCCCATACCCCTAACCAACCCCCCCATTATTGACTCATAGTAAATGGTATAGTATATTTGTTACTGTTGATGAAGATGTACTACATAGTTTGTAATAGGTATATTTTCCCCTATATACCCCTCCATTATTAACTTCTAGTTATACTGTCATACATTTGTTCTACTTCATGAAAGAGATTTCTAATATTTGTATAATTAATCACGGACATTGTCCACCACAAGATTCACTGTTTTATACATTCCCATATTTTAACCTCCAACTTTCCTGTCCCGGCCCGCGGGACGATCAACCGAGGCTCCAGCTCCTGTGAGGGAGGAATGGTATGGGACAAGAGACATGAGGAACAATAGCAAGACAGGTTTCTGATCAAGCTGAAAAACTTTATTGAAGAGGCAGGGTATATATACCCTAAGGTAGAGGGAGTGGCTAGTACGAACGGGTGGCGGCCTAGGATTGGTGGCTGCAAAGGCGGGTGGCGGTCTAGGATTGGCTGCTGCTGTTGCTAGGGCGGATGGCAGATGTAAGGCTAGCACAGGATTGGTGGCTACTGTTGCTGGGGTAGAAGGCAGGTAGTAAAGCTAGCACTCTAGGTGCGAATCTTAGGCGCCAACGGCTATCACTTCCGTAGAAGGCTGAGGGCAACTTAAGCCGCTATTGCATCAGCCCTAGCGGCCATGTTGCATATCTCCGGCATCGCTGAGGGTGGATTTTATACATGCTACCTTAATCGTCCCCAACATCTCCTCCCTTTGTTTTTCAAAAGGATGGAGGAAGAATGCTGATGGAGCACTCTTTTGGCATTAACCTGCTGGGGGAAGTAGAGGCCTCATTCCCCAAGTTGTTTGTGGCTCTGTTTTTCTGGGGAGGGGAGTTTTTGGCAGAGCAAAACCCCTATGCAAATGAGGCATATTTCTCAAGGAGCTCGAAAATGGCCTTTAGTTGCTTTGGCCCTCCTTTGCAGTGCTTTGCCTCGCACCCAGCGGTACCAATCATAGCATACGCTAGAAGCATACTTTCGAGTTGTATGCTGCTCCCGTAGGAGGGGGTTTCTTACCCGTAAGGGTGGGTAGCAGTCAGATGATCTGGATCCAAACCCTGGTCAGCGAGGTGAAGCCGGTGATAATGCACTTGAATAGGCTTGCTTAGGGCAGAGTCAATTTGACCCTTAACTAGCTGTATTATTCTTTTTATGGCCCAAGGAGCAAAAGATATTATAAGGATTATGGTTATTAAGGGGCCTAGTATAGGGAGGAGGTAGGAGGATTCCATTAAGCCCCCAGGAGATACTTCCTTGGGTTTCTCGCTCACGTCTGCGATTTTCAATTCCTTCCCTAAGTTTGGTCATGGAATCCTTAACTATGCCAGAATGGTCAGCGTAAAAGCAACATTCCTCACCTAGCACAGCACAAAGCCCTCCTTGCTTAAGGAAAAGCAGATCTAAGCCTCTCCTGTTCTGGAGAACAACCTCCGATAGGGACGTAAGGGATTTTTCAAGATGAGTAATGGAGGTTTCAATGCGGGCTAAATCTTCGTCTATAGCAGCTCTTAGGTGGGAGAAGCCTTGGTTTTGGAGAACGATAGAGGCGATTCCGGTGCCTAGGCCAGTAATACCTAAAAGAGAAGCAATAGTAACAACCGTAACAAGTTCTCTTTTCTTTCTCAGCGTGGCTGGAGATTGTGCGACCAAGTGGTGATAAAGGTCTTCCTCTGTATGAAAGAGGACATGGGGTAACACAGCCACTAAGAGGCACATTTCCCCTGTTTCACTTATGGCTTTTGCTGATACGCAAGGAGTAAGCCCCGTGGAAGAGCACAGCCATTTTGCCCCTGTTGGGGGGATATAGAATTTACCAGGCGATGGAGAGGACGACTGTGCACAGACTGTTTTTAAGGAGGCAGAAATATTACCAATACAATGCCCAGAGTGAAGAACGGATTGCATAGTGAGACCAACTTTTCTTGCATTCCAAGGGCATTGGGAAGGATTGTCTTCATTAGAAGTATTAAATGTAACATTAAGAGCTATAGCATCATAATAAGGAGGCTTGGCAGAGAAACACAGCCAACAACTACGAGTAAAATTAGGTCGGGAGGAGTTTAGAGAGAGAAAGGTGGCTTGGAGTAGTGGCCAAAGCGGGCTATCAAACGATATGAACGGGCTTGAGGACGACAATATTGGAATGTTAGTAAAAGGGGGGGTAGTGGGGTGAATTTTGGAAAGATTTGTACTGGGCGTGCTCGGGACAGGAGAGGTAGCTGGAGGCGCGATGAGCAGGCATTTTCTGGAAGCGAAAGGGCTGCAATGCTTTGAGTTGCCGACCGGAGGTCGGCGAGCAAATCAGCGGCATGCTGCCGTTCCTGTTTAAAAGTTTCTCTAAAATTATCGGCGTGTAGCCGGAGATTTTCTGTGGCTTCTTCTAAAGCGCGAAACTGGGATAAGGGCGTGACTGGATAAGAATGAGAATATGGTTTGAGAAAATCGGGTGCGTAAGGGGGTGGCCGAAACGGAGGAAGGGAGTTATTTTCTAAAGAGGGAGAAATTTTAACCTCCGGTTCCTCCAAAGAGGGAGAAATTTTAGCGTTTGGGTCGATTTCGTGCTGATCGGGCGACAAACTGACTTGACTGGTTGGGGTGTTTGGCCTATCCCTGTTAGGATTTTCGTGTAAGGGATATTCAGGCATGTTAATAATTACTGAGCCGCACACTGAAGCAGGGCGAGAGTGCTCTCTCAAAGCTTCCTCTCCTAATTTACAGAGGTTTTGAACGTCTGGAGCTGAAGAGTGGACTTTTAGAATTTCATTAATTAGGTTCCAATAAGAAAAGGCAGTAACCGGGACCTTTTCAGGACCAAAGGTTCGAAAATAATCTTTTAAACAATCTCCGACTCTTAGCCAGCACTGGTGGTCTATAGTACCTTCTTGAGGGAACCAAGGGCAGGTTTGTAACAGGAAATTAAAAAAGCGCGTGAGATCTTTTTTCTTAACTCGTGTTCCTTGTGCCTTGAGTGATTGCTTAACTTGACTAACATATAATTCGTGTTGGGAAATTCCTTGTCCCTTGATGAGGGTGGGGGCTTACCTTTCGTTGCTTTCTTTCCTTCTTCTTCTTTCCTTTCGCCGGCACTGATCGACTGGTGAACGGATCTGTCTCGCGAGCGCGCTTCCCCGCGGCGATCCCGGGTGCGGTGAGTGTGAGAGGCCTCTCTCTCCTTGAGTGCGGCGTTCTGTCCCTCGCAAAGCTCGAGCCCACGTTGGGCGCCAGTTGTCCCGGCCGGCGGGACGTTCAACGGAAGCTCCAAATCCTGTGAGGGAGGAATGGTATGGGACAAGAGACGCGAGGAATGACAGCAAGACAGGTTTCTGATCAAGCTGCAAAACTTTATTGAAGAGGCAGGGTATATATACCCTAAGGTAGAGGGAGTGGCTAGTACGAACGGGTGGCGGCCTAGGATTGGTGGCTGCAAAGGCGGGTGGCGGTCTAGGATTGGCTGCTGCTGTTGCTAGGGCGGATGGCAGATGTAAGGCTAGCACAGGATTGGTAGATGCTGTTGCCGGGTAGAAGGCAGGTAGTAAAGCTAGCACTCTAGGCGCGAATCTTAGGCGCGAACGGCTATCACTTCCGTAGAAGGCTGAGGGCAACTTAAGCCGCTATTGCATCAGCCCTAGCGGCCATGTTGCATATCTCCGGCATCGCTGAGGGTGGATTTTATACATGCTACCTTAATCGTCCCCAACACTTTCCTTCTGGTGACATATGTGACTCTGAGGTTACCCTTTCCACGACATTCACAGACCATACAGCACTGTTAGTTATCCTCACAATAATGTGTTACTTTCACCTCTGTCCATTTCCAAACACTTAAATTCAACCTACTTAAACATTCTGCTCATAATAAGCAACTGCTCCCCATTCTTCAACCTCACTCTATATCCTGGTAACTTATATTTCATGTCTATGAGTTTACATATTTGTTCTAGTTTGCTAATGCTGCCAGAATGCAAAACACCAGAAATGGATTGGCTTTTATAAAAAAGGGGTTTATTTGGTTACACAGTTACAGTCTTAAGGCCATGAAGTGTCCAAGGTAACACATCAGCAATCGGGTACCTTCACTGGAGGATGGCCAATGGTGTCCGGAAAACCTCTGTTAGCTGGGAAGGCACGTGGCTGGCGTCTGCTCCGAAGTTCTGGTTTCAAAATGGCTTTCTCCCAGGACATTCCTCTCTGGCAAGCTTGCTCCTCTTCAAAACGTCACTCCCAGCTGCACTGAGTTCCATCTCCCTGAGTCAGCTCATTTATATGGCTCCGCTGATCAAGGCCCACCCTGAATGGGTGGGGCCATGCCTCCATGGAAATACCTCATCAGAGTCATCACCCACAGCTGGGTGGGGCACATTCCAAGCAAATCTAATCAGCACCAAAACGTCTGCCCCACAAGACTACATCAAAGATAATGGCGTTTGGGGGACACAATTTTGGGTGATGGTAGCACAACAATGTAAGTACACTGAAAAAAGATGACTGTGAGTATGTTTGAAAGAAGATTAGGAGCATGTGGGACACCAGAAGGAAAGAGGAAATATAAATAATGGGACTGTATAACTCAATGAAACCTAGAGTGCTCAACAATTGTCATAAAATGTACAAATATGTTTTTACATGAGGGAGGAAAAATGAATGTGAACCTTGCAAGGTGTTAAAAATAAGGTGGTATTGGGGAAAAAATACAATCAACGCAAACTAGAGACTATAGTTAACAAAAACATTGTATTCTGCTTCCTTTTATGTAACAAAGGCAATTTACGAAAGCTAAATGCCTTTAAGAGGGGGACATAAGGGAGAGAGCTATGGGGCTCTTGGCATTGGTGATGTTTTCTGACTCCTTTATTCTACTTTAGGTTAACTCTACCTTTTCTTTTGTTGCTTTTTAGCTGTCATGTTTTTTCTTTCTCTTTCTTCTTCTTTTTCTTTTTGCGGTCGCAGTTGACTCGTCTGGGGGGGGGGGAGGTGGCGGCCGGTTACCAAATCCTAGGCTCTCAGGATTGCTTGGAGGGTACCGGCGGCGGGGGCTCTTTCCCGGAGGCGAGGGCGAGGCGGGGGACTGGGCCCGGTCCCCGGCGTAGGCGTGCAAAGTATGGAGGGCGGCGAGAAAGGAACAAGCGGGACACGGTTCTTTTAGGGTGAAGAAGCCAAGAGAGTTTATTAGGGGAGAGTACAAGCTTATATCGGGCGTTTAGAGGGCGGGGTAGCTGTAGAGGTTAAAGGCTTGGATTGGTTCTGAGAGGGCGCGGAGGTTGATTGAAAAGGGGCGAGAGTTGCTCCGGTAACGGTGTCTGGCAACAATGTATGCGCACTGGTGGTAATGGGAGTTGCACTGGCAACGGGGAGTGTCCGGGCAAGATAAGGGGGTGGGGAAAAGGCGGTTCCCTCCGGCAAGCCTCCCCTAACAGTGTTATTTTGGGTGAGGAAATGGGGCCTGCCTCCGGCCTCACTTTCCCAGGCCCAGGGGGCTGTGGAGGGCGCTGTCGCCCGTGCCCACCACCCTCCCCAGGGGCTGATCAGGTCCCCCAGCCCAGGCCCGCCAAGTTGAAGCACGTAATCAGTGTCCCGCATCTTTTGTCTCTCTACCTTCTTTGACTCTTCCTTCCTCTTTGTGGAAGAAATGGAGATGTCCTTATATAGATAGTGGTGATGGTGGTGAATACATAAGTACGTGATTATACAGGGAACCATCGATTATTTACTTAGGATGGAATATATGGTGAGTGAACAAAACCGAGTTAAAAAGAAAAAACGATTTGATGAAGAAACCTTGAGGGCACTATATTGAGTGAAATAAGTCAGACATGGTCTCACTGATATGAACTAATTATAATATTGTGCCGGTTTGAATGTATTATGTCCCCCAGAAAAAGTCATATTCTTTGATGCAATCTTGTGGGGCAGACATAATAGTGGGGATTAAGTTGGAACGTTTGGATTAGGTTGTTTGCATGGAGATGTGCCCCACCCAGCTGTAGATGATAACTGATGGGATATTTCCATGGAGGCGTGGCCCCGCCCATTCAGGGCGGGCCTTGATCAGTGGAGCCATATAAATGAGCTGACTCAAGGAGAGGGAACTCAGTGCAGCTGTGAGTGACGTTTTGAAGAGGAGCAAGCTTGCTAGAGAGGAACATCCTGGGAGAAAGCCATTTTGAAACCAGAACTTTGGAGCAGATGCCAGCCACGTGCCTTCCCAGCTAACAGAGGGTTTCTGGACACCATTGGCCATCCTCCAATGAAGGTACCCGATTGCTGATGTGTCACCTTGGACACTTTATGGCCTTAAGACTGTAACTGTGTAGCCAAATAAACCCCCTTTTTATAAAAGCCAATCCATCTCTGGTGTTTTGTATTCTGCAGCATTAGCAAACTAGAACAAGCCCCTTTTCAGAGCCGGTCCACAGACGCCCAGTTTTGCACCAGTCCACAAACCCCCAGTTTTGTTCATCGGTCAGAAATAATATCCGGTCCTCTGGGCTCCCTTTCCCTGGGCACAGGCATTTTCTGGCTCTCTAAGATCAGTCATCTTTAAAAGCCTCTGTATTTTTCCTTCTTTTTTTAACTAATTTTTTTCCATCAGCCCCACCTCCTCTCCACTGGTAGGGACCTCAGTGCACTTTGCTGCTTGTTAGGGGTTTGTCTATGTTTGTAGCTTGTATTCAGCAGTCCACATTTGTTAATTAAAACCCCAGTTGGAGCTGGACTGAGCTATATTTGCTTGCTTTGGGAATGCTGCTTTCTCCCCCAGGGAGGCTCTGCAGCTCAGCCTGCCGTGGGGGTAGGGGCTCCTGGCACAGGTCCGCAGTTTTTCACTTACAGGTTTTATGCTGCGATCTCAGCCATTCTACCCCATTCAGGTTGGTGTACGATGTGTGGACAGTCACAGTTGTCCCCCAGCAGTTGTTCCAGATTATTTACTAATTGTTCCTGGTTGTTTATTAGTTGCTCCAGGGGACTATCTAAACTCCACTCCTCTCTTTGCCACCATCTTGCCCTTCGCCTTCTTCTGTAGATTTTTGCTTTGTATGTTTTGAAGCTCTGTTATGTGAATTCCCATTTGTAATTATTATATCTGCCCAATGAGTTATGAAATGTCTTTCTTATCTCTGATATTCTTTGCCTAATTTATCAGATTTTGATGTAGCCACTCCAGCATATGTCTTGTAGACAGCATAGGGTCCTCCTTTTTTTTTGCAAGGTGACACAAGGCTTTATTTGAGATGTTGTGGAGGGCACTGTCAGGCTGGAGCCTCTGAGTAAAGAGACAGCTCCTGGCAGGTTACAGCTTGGGCAGAGTTACAGCTCAGGATGGGACACGCCAAGAATGTCGGTGCAGGGGAACTCAAGAGAGTCAGGCCCAGTTAGTTCGGTCTTGGCCTTTTATTGGGGGTGGGGGTGGGGCTAAGACACTTGGTGGTTTTAGGATCGGCTGATTTTTATGCAATTAAGGGGGTGCACTGTAGTCAAATAGGGGACCAGCTAAGAGCAACTTGTGGTTAGTTCAACTGAAGGCCATTTTGATTGGTGCTTGCATTCTGGACTATCTTGACTGGTCAATCAAGGGTGGCTCAGGATTGGCTCATTTGCAATCCTAGTCCTGTGCCCCCCTTTCTGCCATCCCAAGGTTCCCTATTCCAGCCTGTCTCAACTCCCCCCTGAGAGAGTTGTACACCCTTAATCTTAAGGGGAGGTTGAGGGATGAAGATTCGTCTTCTGGAGCTTCTTTCTGCCAGAGTGTAGAACTCTCTTTGTGTCCTAGTGGGATCCATGGTGGCCTGGACCTCGTCCGGTGGTGGGGGGTGTGATGTGTCCAGGGCCAGCATGGGTTTGGCTTGGAACGCCTGTAACCTATTGGAGACAAATGTGACAAGGAGGTTAAATGTGCCTGGACCAAACAGGAGAGTGACAAAAAAAGGAGCAAGAAGACTCAGGAACGGGAGGATCCGAGCTAGATTAGGTAAGGATAGAAAAGGATTCCAGGGATTTCCAGCACTCCTTTTAAGCCGTAACTCTGTTCTGGTAGATCCTGTAAACTGTTTTGAAGTTCTCCCGAACGGTTAACATAAACACAACGCTGCTCTTGTAAGAAGAGGCCTATTCCCCCTCGGGCTGCCCTGAGCACAGTGAAGACTCGCTGATTTTGGAGCAGCACTGCCGCCAGGGACCCTGCTAGGACCTGAAGGAGGCCCGGGGCATGGGCGGTGGCCTGTGTGCCCAGTGCTGGCTCCAGGGGGAGGCTGTGGCACTGATGCCTCCTCTTCCTGTCCCAGTGGCTGTCAGTGCGGAGCCCAGCAGGACAGGGATTAAGAAAGGAAAAGCACATTTTTTGGTCAGGCTTTTAAGGCATAAATGAGGGATTGCAAGGAGCTGTGCTATACCCCAGTGAGTGATGCTGGCCGTGGGTTGGAGTTTGGGCACGTGGCCGGCAGGAAGTGAGGTTGAGGTGGTGAGTGGGGTGGGTGATGAGGGTCTGCTCAGCTGTGAAGGGAGAGGAGCGGCGGTGCACCCAGGAGGGCAGGGCCCATGGTCCTTAGCTTTGTTGTCTTTTAAACAGGAGCTTTAATCCTTCCAGCGGCTGGCAGCCGTAGGATTCCCTTTGGCCAGGAGGGCCTGTGGGGTCCTGGCAGGGGAGCTTGAACCTGGGCAGGTGAGTCCAGCTGGAGATTCCTCTGACTTTAACTGCCGTGGGAGAGACAAGAATTACTGAGTCAAGTCCCTTCCACTTGGGCTCTGGCTGGGAGCCAGGCCTATTTTCCTGCCAGGTTTTGACTAAGACAGAGTCCCTGGGTTTCACTTTAGGAGGGAGAAAGCCTGGTCCTGGGGCCAGAAGCCCCTAAGTCCTGTATCAGCTTTGGGGTGACTCCTAGGGAGGTGAAGTACTTGGTGAGATCATGGATTTCTGGGTCTAACATTAAGTCCTGAGTTAGGAATGGTCCCCCACACATCATCTCAAAGGGGCTTCACAGGAGTGGCTCTTTTGGAGCTAAGCGTGTTCTGAGGATGCTAAGGGAAGATTGGGTCCCCACGGTGGGTGGGTTTCTTGGCATAGCTCTGCCAACGTTTATTTTTAGGTTTGGTTGGCTCTTTCTACTTTCCTGGGGATCGAGGCCTCTGGGCACGGTGGAGGTGATATTCTGTGCCTACGGCTGCAGCCACCCCTTGGGCAATTTGGCTAACGAAGGCTGGTCCACTGTCACTTTGGATGGAAACAGGCAACCCAAATCTAGAGATAATTTCTAAAAGGAGGAGGTTAGAGACAGTATGAGCAGTTTCTGCTCGAGTGGGAAATGCTTCTGTCCACCATGTAAAGGTATCCACAAAGAGGAGTGAGTACTGAGACCCTTGGCAAGGTGCTGTCCACCTGCCCGTCCTTTCCTGGGTGGGTTCCCGTCTCTGCACTGGGGTGTGAGGGCTGGGGCTGGGCGAGGTGCTGGAATTTGGGTTGTTAATGGCACACAAAGTGCAACTCCAGGTAACCTTCTTAATGGTTTTGGCTAAATTCCTTCCTTCAGCTATTTTCTGTGCTGAAGTAGTAAGAGCCTCCCCGCCCAGCTGGGTGGCTTGCTAGAGGTCTTGAATGACCATCCACTGCCTGTCACTGGGCAGGAAAATTCTCCCTTCTTTGACAAGCATTCCGTTTGTTTCCTTCGTATGCCCTGTTTCTTTAGCTAGTTTTTCTCCTTCCTGGATGTGAACAGGAGTGGCCAGGGAAAGAGAGGGGTCGGGACTGATGCTAGCACAGAGAGTGGGCCTTGGGCAGCTGCTTTGGCAGCTTTCTCTGCTTTGTTATGCCCTTTGGCTGCCAGGGAGCCAGACTTCTGGGGCCCTGGGCAGTGGGTCACCACCACTTCTTGGGCAAGCAGCACAGCTTCTAGCAGGTGAAGAATTTGTTGTCTGTGTTTGACGGGAGACTTATCACCAGCGAGCAGCCCTCTCTCCCTCCAGAGAGCAGAGTGGACGTGCAGCACCAGGAAAGCGTACTTAAGTTCCAGTAGACGTTAACCCTTTGCCCGGCTGCTAGTGTTAAACCCTAGTAAGGGCTAGGAGTTCTGCCTTTTGGGCTGAGGTCCTGGGGGTACAGGCTTTGCCTCTTTGACTTCCTGCAGGGAGACGGTGGCATATCCTGCTCTTCTGATTCCCTCTCTTACAGAGCTGCTCCCGTCTGCGAACCACTCTAACTCCGGGTTCTCTAAGGGCTGGTCTTGTAGGTCTGGCCTGTAGAATAATTCCGAGCCAGTGTCTCTGGGCATGAGAGCTCGAGGGGTGCCCTCTCCTTGTCTGGGCTCACTGGCAGCAGAGTGGCTGGGTTCAGGGTGGGGCAGACTTGGATTTGAACCTCCAGTGTGTCTAGAGCTGGGCTTGATGCTTCAGGAGCCTTCTGCTTGAAAGCCACTGATGTCCTTTTGCTTCTAGAATGTCCCTGACTTGGTGGGGAGTGTGTACTGTTAGAGTTTGTCCCACGTTAACTTGGTGGCTTGTGCTGTGAGGCACAGGGGCTCACAGCAGCAGGGGCTCTGAGCTGTGGCATCTAATGGGTGTGAAAAGTAGCCACAGCCGGGAATGCTGCCAAGCTCTTGCGCCAAGACTCCCAGTGCTACTCCTTTCTTTTCAGTCCCATATAGGAAAAAGGGCTTACCTGAGTTTGGCAGGCCGGGGGCAGGCAGGCTGGGGAGAGCGCTTTTGAGGGTAGTGAGGCTGAAGCCTGCTCCGCTCCCCACGCTAAGGGGGTGTTATCTGGCCTCCCTCCTCCCCCCACTGTGTCCTATAAAGGCCAGGAAATCTGGAATGGGGAATCCAGATCCATTGCCTGCCACCCCTAGGAAGGCTCTTAATTGTTTCTTGGTCTCAGGGGGCGGTACCGAGAGCATAGCTTGAATTCTTCCCTGGGGTGAGATAAATCCAAGATAAAGAAGCTTTTGCAAGGTACTTGCAGCCTTTGAAGCCGCCTGGCTGTTCAGGTAGGCGATGTGGGGCCGTGACAGTGTCCCCGAGGGAGCCCTCCCCAGCAGGGCTGCAAATGAGCAAACCACCCCACACTGCAGGAGAGAGCTGGATTCCAAACGCAGGACGGCCAGACCTTGGGCTAGTGTGACCCACAGAGGTGAGGACTGTCCCTGAGCCCTGGGGCAGGACTGTCCGGGGAGGGGGCTGGGTGGGGGTGGCATCCCTGGGCCCTTACCCTCAAGGGCAAATGGGAACTGGGAATGTGGTGTAGAGGAATGCAGGAGGTGTCCTTTACGTCCAGAACCGAGCACCGCCTGGTGGAGCTCAGGACGCTATTGAGGAGGGTGTGGGGTGAGGGATGTGGGGTGGTTTATGGCCCTAAGACCCTGCACTAGCCCCTCAGTTGCATTTGACTTTCTAACGGGCAGGAAGGGAGTGTTGCCAGGGCACTGGCAGGGAAGAAGGCCTGTGTTTACAA
Source organism: Choloepus didactylus (assembly GCF_015220235.1). Lineage (NCBI taxonomy): Eukaryota > Metazoa > Chordata > Mammalia > Pilosa > Megalonychidae > Choloepus > Choloepus didactylus. Next base: position 24,675,155 of record NC_051317.1, on the reverse strand, counting down.
AGCTTTGGATAAGGGGTTGAATACCCTTAAGGTCCTCCTGCCAGGGGGGTGCTGTCTTCTTCCTGGGAAAGTCAGGTCTCCCCGAGGCCGAATTACAGCAGGAGGGACGTGAACTGCTTTCCCGGCAGGTCTGTTTCCCGGACTTTGGGGTCCACTTGAGTTGACATTTCTGAGGGGAGAGATTCTAGAGCTCTCAGTCCCAGGTAGCACCAGACTCAAGGCTACACTATTCGTTGGGGCGCTCAGGTTTCTGCTCCGCAGACAACCTCGCAGTCCGGTGTGAGCGCCTGAGGCTTGCGGTGGGCCGCTTTCTAGGCATGGGTGGGCGTCTGCTGTTACCGAGGACGGGGGGCTGCACAGTGTTACCCACTCGGCAGGGGAGGGGGTGAGGCTCGAGCCCGACACCCCCAGCTCTCCCACAGTGGGTGGCTTTAGAGGAGAGAGGGCTGGAGGGAGCGGTTAAGACAAAACAGGTGGCTCCTGTGTCAGTTGAAAGTTAGCGGTCTTTCCCGCCGCGTCCAGGGTCCCCCGGGCAGGGCTCGTCAAGAGCGATGTCCCGCGGCCACCAGCCCGGGCTCCTTCAGTCCGTCTCGGGCCGTCCACAGGGGCCGCCTTTTTTGACCCATTTTGCCAGCCCCACGAAGCAATGTTGTGGTTTATTTATCACTTGATTGTCTTCGTTCCTTCCTGGAGATGAGTTTCCCTCAGAAATTATTTCCTGTAGCCTAAAGGACTTCCTTTAGCAATTTTGTTGCGCAGATCTTTTGGCAGCAAATTCTCTTTTCATGGAAGTGACTCAGGCTTTCATCTTGTGGGATATTTTTCTGGATATGGAAAGAGAAACGTGATAATCCCAGGGAATGGGCAGTGTCCCGGGAAGTCAGTCCCTTTACGAGAAGGTGATCTGGGCAGCGATGAAGAGGAAGGGACTGAGAGCCGGGAGAGGCCGGGGCGGGCCGTGCGGGGACACCCGGGCAGCTTGGCTCGGACCAGCTGGGCCCCAGGCGTCTTCCTGCTGGCGGCAGAGGCCGCCCGTCTCTGTCCTCGCCGCCACTGCCCGTCTCGCCATCCCGGTCACTGTGCGAACAGTGCGAGCCTGTGGCCCCTCGCGTCCACAGCCTGCCGGGGTCAGTGGCCCGCGTCACAAAGCGAGTGGGAGGTGGCAGGGTCTGCGCTGGGCAGCCGCCAGGGAGAGCCCGGGGACGGGCCCCGGAGAGGAGTGGCCTTCGCGTTGGCTCTGTGAGGAGCACCAGAGCCCCGGGCCGGGCTGCACCCAGGCTCCCGGGTGTCCCGCAGGGCTGCGCCGGGGCGGGCAGCAGTCTGGGCTTGGAAACCTGGGCCCGCAGCCTCCTCTCCCTGGGACCACGGACCCTGTCGGCTCACAGCTGTGCGGGAGCGGGGCAGGCCTCGGGGCGGGGGTGACGGGGCGTACGGGTGCGGGCTCCAGCGTCCCCCACACAGGGAGGGAGGGAGGGAAGGGGAGCAAGGAGCTGCTCCTGGACACAAAGGGGACACACCTCTGTCAACCGAGAAATAACACACTGAGCTGCCAGGCAATAAGGGCGTTCATTTAGGGCCTTAAAATGTACCCGGGGAGCACAGGTTCAGCTCGCACCCCAAATCGTGTCCCGTCTTGGCATTTCCAGGCGAGGGCTTTTAGAAGAAAAGATGATGAGACAAGCTGTGTGTGGTTGGTGGCTGCTTGGGGAGCGCCGGTGCCCTTCGGGTTTGATGGTTCTGAGCTCTGCATCTCGGGGTTTGCTTTATGGTCTTGGGGTTTGAGGAACGTGTCGCTCAGGGCTTTACCCACTGCGGCAGGTTGTGAGCTCTGCTGAGACCTGCCTGAGAGAAACCTCCAGAACGACCTCCCAGCTCCACTGTAAGTCTCTTGGCCGGGGGAACTGTTCTGTTTTGTTTAGCAGCCCCAGGTCCCACCAGCACCCCACGGCCGGCCTGGTGCGCGTGAGCCCCTGCCCTGCCCGCCTGCCCCGCGCCCCCCGGGCTTCCCTGCGCAGCCTCCCCGGGCGCGGGCCGGGTCCCCTCGTGCTTCCTGGACCCCGCAGGTGGCCGGGGGCTGTTCCTGGCCCACTCTGTGTTTCACGTCGCCACCGTCTCCTCGACGCGGCTGAGCACAGCGTCCGGCACTGAAGGAGCTACCAGAAGCCGGTGCCGGCCTCCGACCGCCCCACGCGCACCGGCGTCATTCAGGACCAGCGCCGCCGCCTGTGCGCGGGCACCGTGTGCGTCCCGGCGGCCCGGGGGCCCCAGCTGCAGGTGCCCTCCCCGTCCGCGCCCGCAGACCCCCGGCCCGACGCCATGGCTGCTTCCCCGCGTTCGAGCCGTGGGGCGGGGGGCCGGGAGGGGCCGGGCGGCGGCGCTGGGTGGGGGCTGGGGCCCTTTTCCGTGTGGTTCCGAGAGCTGCTTTCCCTTGGGACGAGAAGAGCTGGCCCTTGGGTGTTGTCCTCTGTCCCAGTGGGTCTGGTGCAGGGAACTCCCCTCCCCCAGCCTAGGGCCCCAGACCAGGGACCCGCCCTCTTCCTTGGGCTTTCGGGAAACGAGTCTCTGTCCCCACAGGGCTAGTGGGGGTCCTTGGATCTGCAGATGCCTCGGGGTCTTGGTGGGAGGCTTTAGGCTGTGGAGGGCCTGGGGAGTCTGAGCCCCTCAGTCCCTGGAACCCCCGCTGCTTTGCCTCTTTGGGGGCACAGGGTCTTCCCCGCTGCCCTCCCTGAGCCTGGGGGAGGCCTTGGACCCTCCTCCCTGGACTCCCCTTCTGGGGCCAGGGCCGGCTGCCTGGCAGCCCTGAGGCCCCTGTCCCCTCCCGTCCTCCCCTGGCCTGTTGGGGTCAGCGGTTCAGGGACCACCGGGTCAAGCTACAGGAATGGGGGGCTGGGGTGGTGGGAGAAAGGACAGGGATGGGGAAGTGGGATGGGGATGGGGGGAAGAGGACAGAATGGAGGGAAAGAGGGTGTTCTAGTTTGCTAATGCTGCAGAATGCAAAACACCAGAGATGGATAGGCTTTTATAAAATGGGGGTTTATTTCACTACACAGTTACAGTCTCAAGGGCATAAAGTGTCCAAGGCAACAAATCAGCAACCGGACACCTTCACCGGAGGATGGCCAATGGCGTCCGGAAAACCTCTGTTAGCTGGGAAGGCAGCTGGCATCTGCTCCAAAGCTCCGGCCTCAAAACAGCTTTCTCCCAGGACGTTCCTCTCTAGCAAGCTTGCTCCTCTTCAAAATGTCACTCACAGCTGCACTGAGTTCCTTCTCTTTGAGTCAGCTCATTCATATGGCTCCACTGATCAAGGCCCACCCTGAATGGATGGGTGGGGCCATACCTCCATGGGAATATCTCATCAGAGTCATCACCCACAGCTGGGTGGGGCACATTCCAAGCAAATCCAACCAGCACCAAAAAACGTCTGTCCCACAAGACCACAAAGATAATGGCATTTGGGGGACACAATACACTCAAACCGGCACAGAGGGGAAGGGGGCAGACGGCAGCGGGGAACAGAATGGGACTGGGGGCTGTGGCCCCGGCCTGCACAGCCCTGTGCTCTTGGGCCCCGGGACTTGAGCTGCCCCCGCCCAGACATGCCTGCTCACGGCCGGGCCCCCCAAACCCTCTGCGGGGCCTGCAACAAGTGCGTCTCTGGCTTCGACCATCACTGCAAGTGGCTCAACACCTGCGTGAGCAGCAGGAACTACTGGTGAGCCCGCTGGGGTGGGGGGCTGCAGGCGGGGTTGGGGGACCTGGGGGGAACAGCCCCCAGGCAGGGAGGGCCCCTTCCCGGCAGGCGGCTCTGGGCAATCCCGTCCTTGGTCTCCTTGGTCTGGGTCTGGGGCCTATCCGGGCAGAGGCCCCCTGACATGCTGAGTCAGCTGGGGTGCCGCTGGCCTCTGTGCCGCCTGGAGAAGGACCCTTGGGCTGCCGTGTCCCCTGCGAGCCCTGGGGGCTGTGCTTCTGTCGCTGTGGTGGGGACTGTCTCAGCTCCAAGGACCCTGAACTCCCGGCCACTTACAGAAACAAACAATGGAGAATTTAGGGGTAGGGTGGAGGGACCCCAGGACCCTGTATGAGGCAGTTTCCCTGGGAAGATGGGGCCCTGGATGCCCGGAGCCGAGAGCTGCAGGTGCTGAGGGAGCAGAGGCCAGGGCCACACTGGCTCACCTCACCCAGGGCATCCCCCCGCCCAGGGTGTCCCCCAGCCCCCAGACTCCCCTTGGAAGGCCCATCGGGGAGCACAGTGAACGAGTGTGGTCCCGTCTGCGAGGAGAACAGAAGGTGCTCCAGACTCCTCGTGGGCAGCAGAGCTTGGGGGTCCTGAGCTGGGGGTGCAGACTCCGGGCTCCTCACAAGGGTGCAGGCAAAGGACCAGAGCTGAGCCAGAGGGTCGCAGCCGAGCCTTGGTGGCCAGGTGGGGAGAGCACATGCATCCGAGGCGCCCCTGCAAACCCGGGGACTGGGAGGCTGGTGGAAGTGGGCTTGCCTGGCACTCGGCAAGGAGAGGGCCTTACTCCCCAGACGGACAGAGCGGGCAGGGGTGGGCGCGAGGGTGAGAGGACACCAGCTCTGCGGCAGGGGCACGGCCGGGTGCGAACAGAAGGCAGGGTGGCCTCGGCTGCAGGGGTGCATCTGCCTCCAGGTCCACTCCACGGGCTCTGGTCTGTCAGGGGAGGACACGGAAGGAGACGTGGTGTCCTGGGACGGCACTTGGCCAGGAGGCACAAGAGAGGGCATGTGGCTGTCACTCTAAAAGCTAGAGGGATCTGAGGTGCACAGAAGTATGTTAGTCGAGAAGGAAACGACTCTTTATGGATGTTGAAGGCACACAAACCACGGAGGGGAAGGGGGCCGGAACAGGGACTGAGCCCCCCAATTCCGCGTGGCTCTGTCCCCCCAGGCTTGGGTCCACCTTTCTCGCGGTGGTGAGCAGGTGGGACGAGGGCATCCTCTGGAGAGCTGGGCTCAGGAGCTCTTGGGCCAGGTGCGGCCCACCGAGCCGCCAAAGTAGGGGGAGCGGGTGGGGGTCTGCATGCCCCCCTTGCCCACCCCAGCAGCCACGGCCACACCACGGGCTTGGCAGGGAGAGCCCGGGCGGTTTCCCGCCTGCCGGGAGGTGCCGAGTGCAGGGGGAGTCCGAGGGTGGGAGCTGGGGGTGCACAGTTCGTTCACGCTTTGACCCTCCTCCCGAGGTTGGGTGGAAGGAAATTTCAGAAGGATGCAGAAAAGGATAGTGGAATAGACTAAACTTCAGCGAATGCATCCACCAGGCGGTGTTGAAGGGGCACGTTCTGAAGGCAGTGGGAGGCGTTAGGGGCAGAGGTTTGATGTCCGAGACCTGGGCCCCGGCCCTGCTGCTCTCCTGCAGGTGTTTCTCAGCTGCGTGGCCTCAGCCGTGGCCGGGCTGCTCTACCTGACAGGGGTCGCCCTGTACATCCTCATCCAGGACTTCGTGGACAGGCAGCAGCTCCGCACGCACCCCCACTTTGAAGGTGGGCTGCCGCTGCCCCTGCAGGTGCTTCTGCTCGGGGCCGCTCGTGGGTTTAGAGGGGGCCTCTCAGCCCTGCCATCCACCCCTCTCTGTAGGGTCCAAGCCCACGTGGCCCCAGGGCGGGGGGAGCAGGGCAGGAGCCCCCGGGGCCGTGTGCCCAGGAGGTGGGCTGGGGCCGGGTGCTGGCCAGGGCGGCTGGAAAGGCGGCACCCCCAGATGATGCTTGAGGTGATGCACGGTCTGCATTTCCCTGGCTCACCGTTCCAAAAGGATCCACAGGGCTATGTAATCGCCGGCTCCCTAAGCGGCACAGAGTGCCTCCTGGCCGGACTCGGACGGCCCGAATCCCTCAGGGAGGCCCTGGTCGCACCCTGCACCCCGCACCCTGCACACAGCAGGTGGCTGGATGCTCACACATTCTCACCCTTTGCGCCCACAGGCGTCCTGGACCTTCCCGGGAGGGCGGGCGCCGTGGCGCTGCTGGTGCTGCTGGGGGCTGAGCTCGTGCTGGACGCCGTCAGCCTTGTGCTGCTGGGCAGCCGCTCGCCTTCCATCTCTGCCTGGTAGGTGCCACCCTCCGGTCCCCCGTGCCCCCCGCCCGGTGCCTGCTCCCGGCTCTGCCACACGGAGCTGCTCGGCGGTGGGGCTGCCGGTGCCGGGACGGCGCTGCTGGCTCCCAGCTCAGACCGGTCAGCACGGTCCCCAGACTGACCTCTCCCATGGTGCTTGCCGAGTCGGGCCGGGTTCGGCCCCGTCCCCACACCGGGGCACGCAGGGTGCGGTTAGGACGTCGTAGGACACACGCGTGTCGCCCTAGTCAGGTGCACCGTCACCTCCCCGCTGCGGGGAGCGAATGGCGTTTGAACTGATGACTGCTGCCATTTCTGGATCGTATTTCCTTCGTGTCCTTACAGAGTTCAAGTTGGCAGTTATCTCTGGTACTGTAAACACTTTGTTGACCGTTTATGATCAGGTTGGCAAAGTCGACCCCAAGGGGAGATCACAAGACAAAACCGGCAAAAGACCCCCTTGCCGTGAGAACGCGGGGGAGGGTGTGCTCCTCCCGAGGTTTCCATCCAGAGGGCTGGGGCTCCCACCTGTACCCCGCGAGCTCCCAACTCTAACTTACCCCCTTCTGCACGTCGGGCATTGGCCCCAGGACGCCCCGTCTCGTGCCCTGTGCCTGCCCCTCCCCTGCCACGAGGCTCTGGGCAGGAGGAACCCGCTGGGCGCAGGAGAGAGCCCCCGGCGAGCGGCGTCTTCGTCGCTTCACTCCCTCTTGTGCGTTTCAGCCCAGGCCCACGGCCCGGAACACCTCTCAGCCCCTTGTGAGCGGGGACTGAATTGGCTTTAACTCCACCTGGGTGCGGGATGCAAGCTCTGGACAACCAGCCCCAGTGCCTGCTGCCTGCTGGCTGAGAGGCTGGGGGGGCTTTCCTGGCCCCTCTGATCCCAGCTTCCTCACCTTTAAAAGCAAGCTCACATCACCTTTGAGAATTTGAAATTACACACACACACACACACACACACACACAGACATTTAAGTAAACATATCCTGTAGCTTTGCATTCACTCCGTGCGAGTGGACATAGTTCACCTTCTGAAGTGACGTGGAGGTGACCAGATGTCGGCCCTCAACCAGGGCTTCCCTTCAGGCTCCTCTGCACGTCACCCCGGGCAGCTCAGGAAGCACCTCAGGCCGCGGGAGGCGGGAGCTGTTTCTAACCCACCACGATAGCCGGGTGCCAGAAAACAGCCACCACTGGCCATGCCCCAGAAAAATCGGACCTGCAAGGCAGGTGCCTCGTGACAGCATGGGGAGGCCAAGGTGGTAAGTGTGCGGGAACACGGGTTTGGAGCTGCAGAAACTCAGGGGCCTCCACCTGCAGAGAGGTCTATGAAAACTGCTCCAGGAGATGCCTCCTCAGCTGGGCTTCCTGGTGGAAAACGGCCTTTGCCGAAAATGAATTCATAGGCAAAAAAGAGCAAGCCGCAGGTGGAAAAGAAACACCAGCAAAGGGTGGGGAGGTCCAGCAACAAGCTCCACTCACCGTCCAAGGCCAGGAGAAATGTAGCACAAAGGAGATTTTAAAATTAGTAACTTTATAAAGTTTAAAGGGATAAAGGAATAACCTCTAGAGGCCAGAAGGGGACAGTGTGAAAAAAAGAACGGGTGGATTTAAAAAAGCAGCAAACAGAAATTCTAACCATGAAGGTGATGGCACTTGATGGGCAGGTTGTCCATTACCCAAACCCAGCTGTAAAGAGGCTGGTGGTGTTGGGGGGTCTCGCGCTGTGGCCCCCCGCAGCAGGCGCTGGGTCCGGGTGGTGGAACAGGGAGGGTGAGCCTCCGGTGGACGTGACGATCCCGTTCCTCAGCTGCACAGGGCACCCGGGTAGCACGATGTTCCTGTGGGGCCTGTCGGGCCCCAGCATCTGGGAGCCTTTTGGGCAGCTGCAGCGCCTGGGCCCCGAGTCCTCAGGATCTGCAGCCACTGGGCTCTGTCCTGGAGCATTTTCCAGCTACCGAGGTTGCCGTGTGCCCCACAGCCTCACCTCGGGCACTGGCCAGAGGGAGGGGGATCGGAAAGCTTCCTCGCCAGTCTGCCCACCATGGGGTGCAGAGGGAACCCAGCTTGGGAGTCCACGTGTCAGCTTAGGTTCTGCCTGGATCACTAGGTCTCCCCAAAGCAGACCCCGCCCAAGATATAAGGCCTCCACCTGGCCAGGTGGGGGGAGCAGGCCCAGCACAGAATGACCATCCTCCCCACACCCGAAAAATGTTCCCATTAGTAACCCAGTTCACCTGACAACCACTGCTATACAGCCCGCAAGTCTGTTTTACTGTGCACATGTGTAAACACGCGGCTAGAATCACGTTGCCCAGGGCTTGGATTTTTTAATGAAAGTATAAGGGCCACAGAATGAAAGCTTATGGACACATACCAAATATTACGTTTTCAGAATTTTAATTATGTGTGCCAAGGCCAGTGCCCGCATACAGTAGGTGCTTACTACACATTTGCTGAAATGGAGAGGAGCTGAAACGTCTGGTGTGATTGCACCGAGGCAGGTGCCGTCTAGCAGAGCATGTGCCGCTGATCGTGAAGGAACAGGCGGTGCCCGGGGCGTCTCGCCGGCCCCTGGGGGCAGCCGTGTGGGGTGCACACGGGCCTGTGCCAGCCTCTTGTCATGAGCGCGGGTGGGGGGCAGTGGTGCAGCGACCGTGCGGCCGCAGAGGGCAGGGGAGCCGGGCTGCAAGCAGCCACCTTCCGTGGCGGGCCAGGTGCACTCACAGGTGAGGAAAGGACGTGGACAAATAAGGCCGCTGTGGACCGAGGACGCGGACCGAGGCTGCCTGGGGGGGGTGAGGGAGCCCTCGGAGGGAGGGCTGTTGAGTTCAGGACTCGACAGGGAGTAGATGGGCCGGAATGCGCTGCTTAGTTCGTTTCTGCTGCTTAACAAACGATCCCCAAACCTCCCCGAGGCTTCTCAGGCCGCGAGCGCACGGGCGGCCCTGGTCCGGCTGCTGCAGGCCCCTCGGGCTCTTGAGGCCCCAGCTCCTTGTGGGCCACTGGCTCAGGCCTCCCTGCGTCCCTGGCCCTTTGGGCCTCCGTGGAACAGCTCACAGTGGGAGTTTCATCACGTGGGTAAACGGGGGGCAGGAGTGGGAGCCGTGGGAGGGGACGCCCCCCTTGGTGCCCCAGTCACACGCGGGGGCCACGCCTCGCTGCCACGCACCTCCTGGTGCTGCCTCAGCACGTAGTGGTGACGTCCCCGGAGAGGACATGGCCACCCAGGCCAGACCACGCGCGGCTGGGTGGACGCCTGGCTCAGCCAACGCTGACAGTGGCCCTGACCCTTTCCCTTCCTTCTCTTCTCCAGTGAACAAGAGAACAAGCACATCTGAGTATGTGACTCAGGGGAAGGAGAGGACAAAATCCGCCCCAGAGAAGGGCCCATGCATGCAGACGGAGGAAGGGTCTCCTCAGGTACTGCGCCACTGGGACCGGGCAGCCGTGCGGCTGGGAGCACAGAGCCGAGCTCAGCTCATGATGCACATCTGCATGTGTGTGTATGTCTGCATATGTGCGTGTCTGTGTCTGCATGTCTGTCTGCATGTCTGTCTGCATCTGCATGTCTGCGTGTCTGTGTGTATGCATGTCTGTGTCTGCATGTCTGTCTGCATCTGCATGTCTGCGTGTCTGTGTGTATGCGTGTCTGCATGTGTGTGTATGTCTGCATATGTGCGTGTCTGTGTCTGCATGTCTGTGTGTCTGCATGTCTGTCTGCATCTGCATGTCTGCGTGTCTGTGTGTATGCGTGTCTGCATGTGTGTGTGTGTCTGTGTCTGCATGTCTGTCTGCATCTGCATGTCTGTATGTGTGTCTGCATGTCTGCGTGTCTGCATGTCTGTCTGTGTGTCTGCGTGTCTGCATGCGTGCATATCCATGTCTGCATGAGTGCCCGTGCATGCCTGTGTGTGTCTGCATGAATGCATATATGCCTGCGTGGTTGCCTGTGTCTGTGTAAGTCTGTTTGTTGGTATTTGGGTCTCTGTGTGTGTCTGTGTGTCTGTGTCTATATCTGCAGCTCTGTGTGTCTGCATGTGTGTCTGTGTGCATGTGTCCACGTCTTTGTGTCTGCATGTCTGCGTGTTGCAACTGTGTGTGTGTGTGTGTGTATCTGGGTCTCTGTGTGTGTCTGCATGTGTGTCTGTGTAGGGAGGACTGTGATACCTGTGCCGTTCTGCATGTGTCCATATCTGTGTCTGCATGTCTGTCTGCATGTCTGTGTGTCTGCCTGTCTGTGTGACTGCATGTCTGTGTCTGTGTGTCTATGTGTGTGTCTGCGTGTGTTATCTGTGTGTCTGCATGTGTGTCTGTATGTGTGTTGGCGTATGTCTGCATGTATGTCTGTGTGTTTGTGTGTGTGTCTGCGTGTGTGTCTGTGTGGGAGGGTGTGATGCCTGTGCCATCCTGCGTTGGTCCGAGCTGGGAGGACCCCCCTTCCTAGGTGTCCCTTTGTCTGCAGCCGTCTGGGGGCAGCTGCCCGTGGGTTTCTGGGTTTGCGACGAGGCCGACTTCTGGAGGTGGCCGGTGACCTCGTCTCCTCTGGGGTGGGGGCGTCATCGCCTGCAGTCCCCGTGGGCCCGAGAGAGAGAGCTGCGTGTCATGCGGGCGTCGGGGTGGGGCCCCACCGCAGTCCCTGGGTTACCGAAAGCACAGGCTCTCTCCCCAGCTGCACGTCTGTGCAACGTTCCAGACTCCGAGTGCACAGTCTCCGTCACATGCCCCCAGCCTCGGCCACTGAACGCCTCCCTTCACCCCAAGCCGGGAGCAGGAGGCCGTGGGCTTTCCCCACTGGCTTTCGAAGCCGGTACCTGTGTTCCGATCTCCCGGGACAGGCCAGTTGGCACCTGCTGTCCTGGCTGCACCAAGTGCCGCTTTATTCTTCAGGTGCCTTGGTTTGGGTGGTGAAGTAGGAAACCCAAACCTCCCTGATTTTCCTGGTCTGAGCCAGAAAAAAACAAGGTTCTCAGCATGTGGAATTCCTGCCCAAAACTGTGTGGGCTCCAGGCCACGCCACGGAAAGGACACCTTCAGTTCAATTCTGCACGACCTTGAAAGGGATTGCAGCTGAAAATAACTGACTTCAGTGATCAAAGCCTCTCAGGTCAGAGACGGTACGTAACCCCGGACCCCAGGACCCCACCTCTGCTCACAAGATGCCCATTCCTGCGCACAGCTGCTCTCCGGTCCCCCGGGGCCTCCTGAAGAGGAAAGGAAGGTTTTCAAAGGGACCAGTGGGTTTTTCTAGTCCTGCATTGTTAACACCATCTGCAGAGAAGGGGGAAGCTGTCTGCAGACACCCCCCTCTCTCCGGGAGAACGCTTGGCTTGGCTTCCTCATGGAATCATGGCCCAGTCGGGAAGAGCTGTGAGCCCCACATCGGCCAGAGGTGCGCCGTGAGTGTGGCAAGTCTTTCGTGTGCAAGGTGCACACTTGTGCTTGCACCTCGGTGTGCTCCAAGCCGGGATCTGGGCAGGCAGATGTGTCCCACGTGCTCTCAGAAACCTCCTTATATTCACAGTGGACCAGCTCCCGGAGAGTTCCCGGGTCGGAGGGAGGGACAGGACCCCCCCGAGTCACCCAGAGCGAGCCCAGCCGAGGGATGCCAGCTTCAGAGGCCGGGGCAGTGGGCTGAGCTCGAGTGGAGACCCACAGCCGCTGCATCCTGGTGCCACCTCTCCCTCCAGGCCTGTTTCCTGCCTCCACCCCAGACACCTGACCCTGCCAGAGCATCACCTGAAGCTTCCAGGTGCAAACAACAAATGTGGCAAAATGTTGACCATGAGCTCTACTTTCTTGCAAAATTATGTCCAAGTGAACCGTGATCAGACCCTCTTCTCCATGATGTGCAGCTACAGAGCACACCTGCGGAGCCTACCTGCACACCTGCGAGGCACACCAACGTATCACCCAGGCACATCTGTGGAACACACTGCAGCTGCAGAGCACACATGTGGAGCACACCTGTGGAGCAACCTATACACCTGCAGAACACACCTGCACACCTGTGGGGCACACCAGAGCACACCAGCAGAGCACACAAGCATATGGAACACACCAGCATTCACCCAGGCATACCTGTGGAGCACACTGCATCTGCAGAGCCCTCCTGGACACCTGCAGAGCCCACCTTCAGGGCACACCAGCAGAGCACACTGCAGCTGCAGAGCACACCTGTGGAGTCCATCTGCACACCCGTGGAGCCCATCGGTAGAGTGTATTATAGAGTAGTCTCAGCCGCTCATCACCATCCTGCCTCAGGATCACCAGTCAGCCCTTCACAAGGGCCAGCCCCTGCCAGCCCCTGGTCTTGGAGGATCACGTGTCGCCCTGCTCGGGGCTCCCCCAGACCTGGCTGTCCTGTGCGCTGAGGTCCGGTCAGGCAGCCAGGCTCACCTCCACGGTGCAGGCAGGGCCGCGAGACCCCCAGGGCCACATGCTGTCCGCACCCTTCTTCTGCATTCAAGAACGTCAAGTACCAAAGATACACAGACAACTTCCTAACGCAAACACAGGAATGTTACGCAATTGACTCTCAGAGTTTCTGTACTGAATTTGAAATCTTCCAAGGTTGAAATTTGCTTCCTCACTAAAGGAAGGGCATTAGCTTTCCCATTAATTGATTAATTAATTAATTCTTTTTCTTCCAAAGATTTAGGTTGGTGGGAGCTGAGCCTCCACTGTCAGCCCTGCTCGCAGCTGCTGCCCGTGTGTCCAAAGCTCCCAGAAAGACACAGCCCTGGGCACAATTCACAGGGATCCAAGGAGACGACTCACCCCCTTTTCATTTGCTCAGGGAAGCTGAAGCTGCCACTCAGCTAGAAATAGTGATTACACTTGGTCCTTTCAAATACATAAATGCCTTCCTCCTCCCAACACCCAGGCCTTCGATCTCGCTATAGTACTACAGGTGGCCCTGTCGGAGGGAAACTTCCATCCTTCCTACTCTCAGGGCTCTAAGGACACTGAAAATGAGAAATGATTTAATTTGCATCTCTCTTATGATGGTCACAATGTGTGGAGTTATTCGTTCAACTGCTACTCTCCCACATTGAGGTAAAAAATGTCTCTTAATTAGATCTGTTGTACATTCATCACTCCCTTGTTCTTCATCAATGCAAGAATTAAGTTAAAAATCCAGTGTGGAGCCTGAGGCGGGAATCCCTTCCACGGAGATGTGCCTCTAGCTGGAGCTGGCGCACCGGGGCCAACTACAGTCAACCCCTCGGCCCCACAGGACACCTGCCACCCCTTTGCTTGGTGCTGTCGACCCAGCCCGTTTATCTCTGAAAACCTCGCTTTCTGATGTGACAGATGATTCCCTCCTGTCCCTGTCATGGGACAAGCCTTCTCCCCCTGCAGTCCTTGCTCCTTTCATTATAAAACAGAAATAGAGACCGTGGGCTGCTCACTGCACTACATTGTTCATTTCACAGCTTTTCCCAGAACACTTGATAGACAGGGTAGAAGACACATGGGGTTTCATTTTTCTTTGAAAGCTGTGATTTCACATTGCTATGTGCAGTTCATTTTAACACTGCAATGTTCCCATTTAGCTAAACTTTTACTCTATAATGGTACCATCTATTCTCTTATATGTAAATCTCGATCCCTCGCAGGATAAATGTTTATCTGATAATAGTTCCAGAACAACACCATGCGGGATACTGATTACGCGCTTCGACTTGGCGGGCCTGGGCTGGGGGACCTGATCAGCCCCTGGGGAGGGTGGTGGGCACGGGCGACAGCGCCCTCCACAGCCCCCCGGGCCTGGGAAAGTGGAGCCGGAGGCAGGCCCCATTTCCTCACCCAAAATACCACCGTTAGGGGAGGCTTGCCGGAGGGAACCGCCTTTTCCCCACCCCCTTATCTCGCCTGGACACTCCCCGTTGCCAGAGCAACTCCCCCACCGCCAGTGCGCATGCACAGTCACCGGAACTACTCCCGCCCCTTGTCTATCAACCTCCACGCCCTCTCTGAACCAATCCAAGCCTTTGACCTCTACAGCTACCCCGCCCCCTAAGCGCCCAATATAAGCTTGTGCTCTCGCCTAATAAAGCTCTCTTGGCTTCTTCACCCTCAAAGAACCATGTCCTGCCTGTTCCTTCTCGCCGCCCTCCACACCTTGCACGCCTCCGCCGGGGACCGGGCCCAGTCCCCCGCCTCGCCTTCGCCTCCAGGAAAGAGCCCCCGCCGCCGGTACCCTCCGAGCAACGCCGAGAGCCGAGGGTTCAGCAACCGGCCGCCCCCCCCCCCAGATAAATCAACTGCAACCGCAACTGGCGCCCAACGTGGGGCCTCTGCAATTAGACGTCCTCTCCACGCAGCGGTCCAGTGACGCCACTCGCTCGCCCGGACGCCTCTCCAGCTCTCCTTCTCCTCGCCTGCAAGGTAAGGGCCGCCTCTCCCTCGCCGCTCCGGAGCCGCTCCTCCCTTCCCCACTACCCATTCTTCCGTCTGCCTCTCGTCCTTTTCTTCTATAACCCCCATTCCTCCTAACGCTCTCCCTCTTCCCCTCCATTACCTTGCTGTAGTCCTTTGTGTCTTTGTTTCTTTGTTTGGCGCCGTGTACCTCTTTGCAACCGCCCCCCCCCAGACTGCTCCAAAATGGCGAACTTCCTCCTTCTTCTTCTACTGAGGGGAGGAAGTGCTCTAGTGATGACGTCAGCCCTAAGCCGGGGGGAAACCGCATGCGCTTTACCCCGCCCTTTCACAGGGCAGAGCTAGTCCGCCATCTTATGCCTTAGGCCCCGCCCTTTCACAGGGCGGAGCTAGTCCGCCATCTTATGCCTTAGGCCCCGCCCTTTCACAGGGCGGAGCTAGTCCGCCATCTTATGCCTTAGGCCCCGCCCTTCCGCAGGGCGGAGCTAGTCCACCATCTTATGCCTTAGGCCCCGCCCTTCCGCAGGGCGGAGCTAGTCCGCCATCTTGTGCCTTGGACCCCGCCCTTTCACAGGGTGGGGCTAGTCCGCCATCTTATGCCTTAGCCACTCCCACCGTGCCGCCGTCTTGCGACGCTTGGGGCCTCCCACTTCCGCCTCCCCCTCCGGCGAGCTCCCCCTCGGAGCCGCTACCGGCAGCTGCCGCCGCTCCTCCCACCCTGCCGACTAACAACCCCTGGCTGCCTTCTACACCTCAAGGCAACCCTTAGGACAGCGCTGCCCCTACCCCCACTCCCGTGCCAGGCCCTCTACTTTGAGTGCACCCTGCTAAGAGCCGGCTTAGGAAAATTTGCCCCGCAGTGTGGCTCTGGATCAGCCTAGCTTCAGATCTAGTCACCCTGGCTGTTCATGTGTTTGGAGAGCCGCCGGAAAAAATTGTTTGGCCCCTGGACGCAGGCCAAACCCGCCTGCTTATACGTGATAACCCGGACATGCAAATCCTCTTGGAAGGATTTCAGAGGGAATTCAGCTGCCACTATCCTAGCCATCGACTGTTACAGGGGCTCGCCAAGCTTCCCTTCCGCAGCCCCTTCCATCCTTTTCCCTCCTCTGCACCCATCCCGGGTGCCACTACCGTCTTCACTGACGCCTCCAAAACCCGTTTTGCCTTCCTCTCTTATTCCCAGGACCACCCGGAACCCCGCCTATTCAGTTATGTCAACCTTCATTCAGTTCAAGTGGGGGAAATTCTGGCGGTGTCATACGCGCTAAACGCCCACTGCAACCACCCAGTAAACATTTTCACAGATAGCCTCTACACGTATCAGGTCTGCCGAGTCCTCGCGTTTTCCACCTTTTTCCCGGGAGACTCGGCCATTGAAAGCACTTTCTGACCTCAGAAGCATCCTGGAGCATCGACAGGATCCTTGGTTCATTAGCCACATTCGTAGCCACTCAGGCCTTCCGGGGCCCCTGGCTAATGGCAATAGTATAGTGGACCAAGCGGTCTCAGCTACTCACACGGCTGCCCCTCTGGGGGATGCTGTTAACCAGGCCAAGTTATTGCATTCCAGGTTTCACTTTTCGGCTACGTCGTTGCATCATCTATGTGGCCTCCCCCTAGATACCTGTAAACATCTTGTCCGCAATTGTGCAACTTGTGCGCCCTTTGCGCCGCTTGGCCCCCTGCAACCTCAGGGAGTCAACCCACGAGGCCTAAAGCCCAATTCTAGATGGCAAATGGACGTAACTCACGTTCCGTCCTTTGGACGCCTCAAATATGTGCATGTAATAATTGACACCTTCTCGGCCATGTGTTATGCAGTCCCCCTTGCCGGGGAAACGGCCAAACACTGTATCAAGGCCCTGAGACAAGGAATTCTCTTCATGGGAATTCCCTGGGACCTAAAAACGGACAATGGGCCTGCCTATCGCAGTGCCTCCTTTGCGGCCTTTCTTCAATTATATAACATCACCCATCATTTCGGCATCCCCTATAATCCACAGGGGCAAGCCATTGTGGAAGCAGTCCATCGCCGCTTAAAGACACAAATTGAAAAAGAAAGGGCAATGCTCCCCCAGGCAACTCCAGGGGACCTTATCATAGCAGCCCTTATTCACCTTAATCTACTCACATTCAATAAAGAAGGGCTTTCGCCCCTACATAAACATTGGGGGCCCTCGTATAGGCCCACCCAGGCCCCGATGGTTTACTGGAAGGACCCAGAGAATAATGCCTGGAAGGGTCCCTCCCCACTCCTCGCCCAGGGGCGCGGGTTTGCTTGTGTTTTCCCAGATGATGCAGCGCAACCAATCTGGATCCCAGGAAGGGCAATCCGGCCCGCCACCAGCAACCACGCGTCTAACGAGACGAGAACGCCGTCGTCTCCGCAACCTGGTGCACCAGATGACAACAGTACACCTGGGCCTGGACCCCAGTCCGAGTGAACCCCCTTTTTCCACAGCCCTCCAGCCGCACCTCAGATCCAAGCGGCCTTCACCTCAGTGAATTCCTCCAACCCCAATCTTACCTACTCTTGTTGGCTTTGCCTCTCCACTTCCTCCCCCCTGTATGAGCCAGTCGCCTCCAACCTCTCTTTTTCAGAAAACACAGAGAACAGCCCTTCGGAATGCAATTAAAATACCTCTGCCGTCCCTCTAACTTTTCATTCAGTCTCCTTTACAGGAAAGTGCATCCGCCCTCGCTCGAGTAACTCTCCCAGCCTCACAGCTTGTGCCAACTACTCCTCTCCCAGCAGCTCTGCCAAGTTTCTTATTCCCCACAACTCCTCCCAATGGCTCTGCTCCTCTACAGGACTTACCCCCTGCCTTAATGTACAAACCCTCAATACAACTCATGAAACTTGCCTCTTGATTGTCCTCATCCCTAGGGTCCTATACCACAGTAAAGAAGACTTCTTCCTCCGCCTGGAAACAACTGCAGCTCCTGCCCCGCTGCAAAAGCGAGAGCCCATCACCGTTCTCACGATTGCCTCCCTCCTAAGTCTTGCAGGCGCTGGCACCGGAATCGCTGCATTAGCCAGTCAAAGCTCCGCCCTAACTCACCTCCGGGCGGCTGTTGACGAGAACATTCGTCACCTACAAGACGCTATTTCCCATCTTAAAAATTCTGTCAATTCCCTCTCTAAGGTAGTGCTCCAAAACCGCCGAGGTCTCGACCTTCTCCTCCTCAAAGAAGGAGGCCTCTGCGCCGCCCTAGGAGAAGAGTGCTGTGTATATGCCAATTCCACAGGTCTCGCCAAGGACAGCCTAAAAAAGGTCCGAGAGGGACTGGAACAATGTAGAAGAGACCGTGAAGCCACCAGTTATTGGTCCCACATCTTTACCCCCCTCCTCCCATACCTCCTCCCTCTCCTCGGCCCCTTACTAATGATCATTCTAGCTCTCACTTTAGGACCCTACATTATCCGCAGAATCGTCCAACTTGTAAGAAAACAAACAGATGCTATTTTTTCCTCGTTCGTGCAAATCCAGTACCAGCGACTCGCCACCTCTGACGCTCCCTACTCCAAGATGACAACCAACCCTCCGCAACCTCACCGCCACCGGTCAACCCGACCGCGAGGCCCTTCTCGATCGCCTGGACATCACACCAACCTCGAGCTCCAGTTTATCTGAACCTCCAACTTTAAACCTCCCATCCTCGTCCATCCCGCAAGCAACAAGGCTCCTGTCGAGCGCCCGGGCGCCACACCAACGCTGAGCTCCAGCCTTGCTGAGTTACCGTCAACCCTTTTTCTCCTCCCCAACCTTCCCCTTCCCTCATCCTTTAGCGGACCTCTCCGGTAAGCTTCTTCCTTTAATTAGAAAAAAGGGGGAAATGCGGGATACTGATTACGCGCTTCGACTTGGCGGGCCTGGGCTGGGGGACCTGATCAGCCCCTGGGGAGGGTGGTGGGCACGGGCGACAGCGCCCTCCACAGCCCCCCGGGCCTGGGAAAGTGGAGCCGGAGGCAGGCCCCATTTCCTCACCCAAAATACCACCGTTAGGGGAGGCTTGCCGGAGGGAACCGCCTTTTCCCCACCCCCTTATCTCGCCTGGACACTCCCCGTTGCCAGAGCAACTCCCCCACCGCCAGTGCGCATGCACAGTCACCGGAACTACTCCCGCCCCTTGTCTATCAACCTCCGCGCCCTCTCTGAACCAATCCAAGCCTTTGACCTCTACAGCTACCCCGCCCCCTAAGCGCCCAATATAAGCTGGTGCTCTCCCCTAATAAAGCTCTCTTGGCTTCTTCACCCTCAAAGAACCGTGTCCTGCCTGTTCCTTCTCGCCGCCCTCCACACCTTGCACGCCTCCGCCGGGGACCGGGCCCAGTCCCCCGCCTCGCCTTCGCCTCCGGGAAAGAGCCCCCGCCGCCGGTACCCTCCGAGCAACGCCGAGAGCCGAGGGTTCAGCAACCGGCCGCCCCCCCCCCAGATAAATCAACTGCGACCGCAACACCAGATTAAGCAATGAACCCTGCAGTTCCTTCTGCTCTTAGGATGTTCCCCTAAAGTATATACAGCCAAACACCCAAATTCCTTCTGCTTGGTTATGAAGGAAGTACCTGCCCGATGTCTGGTTGTCCTGGAGGCTGTGGGTGTCCAGCGGCTGCGGGGCCTGTGGTCATTGAAGGAGCAGACCTTCCAGTCCTGGTCACATTCAGCTCAGTCTTCAAAGCCCTGAACGAGAGGAGTGTTTCAGAACCGTGCGATCTATGGTTGGCTTAATGACAAGTTACAATAAGCTATACTAAGGAGCTATCATGCAACATGTTTGCGTGAGAAGTGAGTGCCAGGAGACCGCAGACCTGGTGAACGGGCAAGGCACAGTTGTCCATAACTCCTTTAGGAATGCACATCCTTGTATAACATAAATAGTCACTCTAAAATTCGGGATTTTAGTACATTATTATGTCAGCATTTTAGTTGAATTTGGCACTAATTGGTTAGAAACAAGAAGGTTTATCATTGGGTTGTTTGAGAAGGCATCATTAACTCTTCCAAACACTTCCAGTTTCCAATGAGGAGCTGTGCCAGTTTGAATGTATTATGTCCTGCAAACGCCATTATCTTTGATGTAATCTTGTGTGGGCAGACATTATCAGTGTTGATTAGATTTCTTTGAATGTTTCTTTGGAGCTGCGCCCCACCCACCTGTGGGTGATGACTCTGATTGGATGTTTCCATGGAGGCATGGTCCCACCCATTCAGGGTGGGCCTTGATCAGTGGAACTGTATAAATGAGCTGACAGGCAGAGGGAGCTCAGTGCAGCTGTGAGTGATGTTTTGAAGAGGAGCTACAGCCAAGAGGGACACTTTGAAGAATGCACAGGAGCTGAGAGAGTAGCTGCAGATGAGAGACAGTTTGAAGACGGCCGTTGGAAGCAGACTTTTGCTCCGGAGAAGCTAAAAGAGGACAGATACCCCAAGAGCAACAAGGAGTGACATTTTTGAGGAACTGCAGCCTAGAGAGGAATGTCCTGGGAGAAAGCCACTTTGAAACCAGAACTTTGGGGCAGACGCCAGCCACATGCCTTCCCAGCTAACAGGTTTTCCGGACGCCATTGGCCATCCTCCAGTGAAGGTACACTTTGTTGATGGACACTTTATGGCCTTAAGACTGTAACCAAATAAACCCCCTTTTATAAAAGCCAATCCATCTCTGGTGTTTTGCATTCCACAGCATTAGCAAACTAGAACAGGATCTTAAACAGAATTCTCCTTGCCATACACTTTTAATCTATGTATTAAAACTAAATTTTCTGGGGAGGCCTTCTGGCCATGGTGGCATGATGAGATTGGTGAATCCGATCCTTTTAAAACATGTGAACCTGGACACAACTAAGACAAACAACCATTTCAGGGCTTTAGGACTCAACTAAAAGCTGACAACAAACAAAAGTGTTTAGGCACTAAAAGGTGAGGCAGCCTTGAAAACCAACCAGCCATGGGCTGGGCTGCTCTCCCCGCCACCACCAAGCAGAGCCGCTGCAGAGCGTGGAGACGCACATGCTGAAGGTGCTTGAGCACAACCTCTGCCCAAACCACTGTCTGACCACTAAGCTCTGCAGGCACAGGGGCAGCCTCTGGGCAGACTGAAAATTAAAAATAAGATTAAAAAAAACTGAGCTGAGCTATGGCCACAGGCTGTGGGGAAGACAGAATCAGGCAGGTTACTAAATGACAACAGCAGCAATTCTCAGAAAAAGAATCAGATTCCAGAGTTGATTCAATACATTATCTAAAATTTCCAGTTTTCAACCTACAACTATAAGCAAAGAAAGAGTAAACTCTGACCCATACTCAGTTAAAAAAAAACATTAAGTTGATGGCAGATAATGGATTTAGCAGATGTTCTAGTTTGCTAATGCTGCTGGAATGCAAAACACCAGAGATGGATTGGCTTTTATAAAAGGGGGTTTATTTGGTTACACAGTTACAGTCTCAAGGCCATAAAGTATCCAAGGTAACACATCAGCAATCGGGTACCTTCCCTGGAGGATGGCCATGGTGTCTGGAAAACCTCTGTTAGCTGGGAAGGCACATGGCTGGTGTCTGCTCCAAAGTTCTGGTTTCAAAATGACTTTCTCCCAGGACGTTCCTCTCTAGGCTGTAGTTCCTCAAAATTGTCACTCCTAGTTGCTCTTGGGGTATTTGTCCTCTCTTAGCTTCTCCAGAGCAAGAATCTGCTTCCAATGGCCATCTTCAAACTGTCTCTCATCTGCAGCTCCTGTGCTTTCCTCAAAGTGTCCCTCTTGGCTGTGTCAGCTTGCTCCTTCTGTCTGATCTTATATAGTGCTCTAGTAATTTAATTCAGACCCACCCTGAATGGGCAGGCCAACACCTCCATGGAAATATCTAATCAGAGTCATCACCCACAGATGGGTGGGGCGCATCTCCATGGAAACAATCAAAGAATTATAATCTAATCAACACTGATAGGTCTGCCCACACAAGATTACATCAAAGATAATGGCATTTAGGGGGACATAACACATCCAAACTGGCACAGCAGATAATGACTTAAAATAGCCACCATAAATATGTTCAAAGAATAAAAGGAAATTACACTCAAAGAATTAAAGGAAAGTCTGATAACAGCAGCTTAACAGGTGGGTAATTTCAGTGCAGAAGAGCAACTATAATAATCAGATGTAACTGCTAGAGTTGAAAAGTACAATAAGCTAATGAATCATTCACTAGATGGATTCGACAGTAAATCTGAGATGGCAGAAAAAAAGATTCAATGGATTTACATTAATATAATTTATCTAATCTGAAGAACAAAGAGGAAAAAAAGAATGATGAAAAGTGAACAGCACATCAGAGACCTGTGAGTCAGTGTGAGATGTACCAACATTTGTGCAATGGAGCCCCAAAAGTAGAGAAAGGGGCAGAAAAAATATCTGAAGGAATAATGGCACAAAATTGCCAATGTGATGATAAGCCTTAGTGTACAGACCAAGGAAACTCAACGAACCCTAAGCAGGTTGAAGACAGAGATTCACACCTAAGGAAACCAAGGTCAAAATACTGAAAGCCACAGAAAATGAGCAGTTTGAGGCCCCCCACTCACCAGCTACCCAGGAGGGGTGACGTGCTGAAAGCTGACGGCCTCAGAAGACAGTGCCGGGCGTGTTCCAGGGGCTGTTAGAAAACCACAGCTATCAACCAAGATTTTTATATCCAGAAAACCTATGGCCTATAACCTAACCATCACACTGGTTAAAAGTTTTGTTTTAAATAGATGAAATAAAGACATTCCCAGATAGACAAAAGAATTGGCTGCAAAACTTGCCCTGGAAGACTAACTCTTGTTTGGCCAAAAGAAATGACACCAAATGGTAACAAGAGAACTGGGGTGTGTGGCAGTTTGCCCGAGAAACATATGTCCTTAAAGTTAGCCCATTGCTGTGGGTGTGAACCCTAATCAGCAGGACCCTGGACTGAAGATCCTTCAGATAAGGGGGCCCAGGATGGGTCTTAATCCTATTGCCAAAGGCCCTACAGGGAAGGTCACAGAGAGAAAAGCCATGGAGGGAGCAGCCGGAAGCTGGACCTCAAGGGACCCCGAGGAGCCGGGAGAGCCCAGGGGAGGCGGCCGAGGAGCCCAGGCCCGGGAGCACCGCAGCCACCCCCAGGGAGAAAGCGTCGTCTCGATGACGCCTGGGTTTGGACTTCTCCTAGCCTCAAAGCCGTGAGCCAGTAAACCATTGCAAGGTATTTCCTTTAGCAATGAGAAAACAGAAACAGTGGGTAACTGCAAATATTGTGGGTGTCCTTCTCTTTTCTTAATTTCTTAAAATGCATAAAGTACCATTACTCAGAATTGACTAATAATGGACATCAAATTTTGGTAAGAAGTAAAATCAATGTCAACAAATTCCATTTTCATTTTATGAATTTTCATTTATCCCCACAGCATGTGGACAGAAGCTCAAGTCCGTCTCATCGTAGGTGAGTTTGAAACTTTACTGGAACTCTTATTTATGTGAAAACTTTGTAACTCACATTACTTAGGAAAATAACTCATTGATGATGGGATGCTTTAAATAATGCATTGATAAAATGACTAGAAAATAAGACGGTTTCCCTTAATGTCATTAACATTATACCCTTCTTGGATCTGATTTGCACTTACTTGCCCAAACTAATACCTTGCAGCCTCTGTCCCCTTCCCAGCCCACCTGTACCCTCCCCCTCACGTGGCAGGGAGCCCTGCACCCATCCAGGCCATCTGGGGTCTGCCCGTTCTCGGCTGAGCCGCTTCCTTCCCCCAGGCTGGCAGCCGGGACCCCTGAGGCTCGTTTGGGGTGGAAGGGGGTCCACAGACCTCTCTGACTTTTGGAGATCATCAGCATGACATGCCCAGGGTTGGCCGGGCTATGGCCTCAGAGGATGGTGTGCAGCGGGTCAGCCTCCGGCTCTAGAGACTGGGGACTTTGTGGGAACGGTGTGACCCTGTGCAGCACGAGACCCTCTGGGTTAGCAGCTTTGGGCTGCACGATACCCACAGGCACGTCTGTGGAAAGCTCTGTTCCTTCGCGAGGTGTCTCTCCAGCGGTCACCCTCAGAGCAGCCAATGGAGAGCTCGTCTCTTGGCCCCTCCACCTGTCAGGGGACATCAGCGGGACACGGTGCGGACACCTGAGCAGCCGGGGGTGCCTGGGCAGGGTGGGTTCCCTCGGGGGAAGGTGCTTCCCGTCCGGTTTCCCGGGCAGTTCCCCAGCCAGAGTCCACACCAGTGGCTCTGAACAGCACCCCCTGGCACCCGCTTTCCGCAGGTCTGGGTGGCTCAGCAGGGCCTCGCAGGGTCTCACCAGGCAGAAACGCCACCGTCCTCGCAGCCGCCGCTGCCCGAGGCTGCTTCGCCCCTGAGCTCACGCGTGGGTGACAGGCGTCTCCTGCTGCTTTCCGCCCGGCCCCTCCGCTCTGAGGCCTCCCGGCCCTGGCCCCGGGCTGCCTGCTCTCCTCTCTGCACCCGCAGGCTCTGCTGACTGCACCTGCTGCCTGCTCTTCAGACTTTTGGAGCACGCAAAGCCCTGTCGGCCTGCGGCAGTTTAACTACCACCCTTCCAACTGCCCCTTCCAACTGCCTGTCCCAGTTCACAGTCCACACTGTGACCTCTGTCCCCACCGGCTAACCCCTCACAGCATCCTCGCCCCAAACCCACGGCTGCGGCCGGCCGGGCTCTCCCCCAGACGGGAGGCCCCAGCACCACCCGCCCGCATCCCGCTCCCCTCCGCTGGCTTCCTGGCTCCTCCTCACCCGGAGGCTCCCTCCTGCCCCTCCCCGGACCCACTTCCTGTCTCCAAAACGCCCCTGTCTTGGGGTTGGGGCTCCCCGTGCCGGCCCCCCTCTTCCTCCCTTGGAGATGCTGTACGTCCAGAGCAGTCCATTCATCCGCGTGTCGGTGTGCAGAGGGTGGGCACACACGTCCTGGTCGCTCCCCACTGAAAGCAGCTGCGTGAAACAGGCTGGGTGTTGTTCACTGTGCAGCCAAGACATGACAACCTGAGCTGCAAGGCAGCAGAGCGTTTGTGTGGGTCTTAGAACTGCAGCTCGGGGAGCACAGGATGAGGGGGCACCCCAGATCGTTCATGTCTTGGCACTTCCAGGCGAGGGCTTTTAAAGGAAAAGAAGACGATTGGACAAGCTCTGTGTGGTTGGTGGATGCCTGGGGAGCGCCAGTGCCCTTCGGGTTAGATGGTTCCGAGCTCTGCATCTCGGGGTTTGTTTTATGGTCTTGGGGTTTGAGGAACGTGTTGCTTGGGGCTTTGCCCGCTGCGGCAGGTTGTGAGCTCTGGCAAGACCTGCCTGAGAGAAACCTCCAGAATGACCTCCCGGGTCCACTTTAAATCTCTTAGCCATGGTAACTCTATCTTGTGATATTTCCCCCTTTTGATCAAGGTCTCTCTCTGAAAGCATCACAGTCAACATTTGGTGTTAATCCCTGGTGCCAGGAGGCTCATCCCTGGGATCCTGTCCCACATAGGGGGAAGGTGGTGAGTCTATTTACAGTTTGGTTTAGAGAGGGGCAGGGTCTGAGCAGCAAGGAGGTGCTCAGGGCTGAGGGGGGTGGGTGGGATTCTCAGGCATTAATTGTACTTAGGCTTAGTTCTGTCATTCCAGAAATAAGTTTCCTATGTGCAAGCTTCAGATTGAGGGCTTGGTGCATTGTCCTGCTCGGGAGATGAGACAGCAAATAAGAGGCCTCGTAGTGACAACAGTAAGGAAAAGGATTAGCGAGGTTTGAGATGTGCCCCGAGTCCAGTCTCCCCAACATCCAAGACGCACCCAACTAAATAGGTCTCAAGCTTCAGGGTTCCCTAGTTCATGCCATATTTGAATTTTCTGTTGAAGTCTTCATGTTTATCTGGGGTTGAATGTCCAGGGTGCCGCCAGTAACTGGGGCCCTTCTGTGGAGTCTAAATTAGTGCAAACCTAGACATTTGATAGATTTCCTGTCAGCAGCTCTGTGCATGGGAAAAGGATGGTGAGTGACAAGGGACCAGGAAAAGAGGGTGAGGGTGCGGGACACTGTTATCGAGTTCCGACTTGGCGGGCCTGGGCCAGGGGAACTGATCAGCCCCTAGGAAAGGTAGTGGGGCACGGGTGGTAGCGCCCTCCACGGCCCCCCGGGCCTGAGAAAGTGGAGCCGAATGCAGGCCCCATTTCCTCACCCCAAAGTACAACCGTTGGGGAGGGCTTGCCGGAGAAAAACCCCCCCCCCCCCCGTGCCTTACCCGTACCCTCCACCCTCTTCGTTACCGGAGCAACTCCCGCCCCTTTTCAATCAACCTCCGCGCCCTCTCAGAACCAATCCAAGCCTTTAACCCCTACAGCTACCCCGCCCTCTAAACCGCCCGATATAAGCTTGTACTCTCCCCTAATAAACTCTCTTGGCTTCCTCACCCTCAAAGAACCGTGTCCTGCCTGTTCCTTCTCGCCGCCCTCCACACCTTGCACGCCCCCCCGCCGGGGACCTGGCCAAGTCCCCCGCCTCGCCCTCGCCTCCGGGAAAGAGCCCCCGCCGCCGGTACCCTCCGAGCAATCCCGAGAGCATAGGATTTAGCAACCGGCCGCCACCCCCCCCCCCAGACGAGTCAACTGCTACCGCATGAGGGCAGGAGTGAGAAGTTTAAAAGGGGCAGGACTCGCTGTGGGAGGGACAGACATGGTGGGGTACAAAGAAGGGGTGAAAGAGGGATAAAAATGCAACGGGATTTAATAGGATCCTAATTGGATAATAATCCTAAAAGGATAATAATAAAGATTATAGCAGCATTATTGAGATCATTAATCTGATAAAATCAGGGCTGGCTCCTGTTCTTGGGTCAGCCGTCTACATCAGATGCCATCTTCATCTGCTTTAGGACCACCTGTAAGTATTAATTCTACAGGCCTGGTCCTGGGTCTTGGGTCAGCTGTCTACGTCAGGTGCCATCTGCTTCTCCTCCTTGGTAATTTTGAGCTTTAGGTCCCAGTGGCAGGGCTGGGGGCTTTCATTAAATGAGAAATGTGAGTACATCAATACCTTGTAATGTTCAGCTGTGTGTGCATTAGTTAGGGTCTTTTCTAGTGAGCTTGGAGTGCATCTTTATGGAGGTATCTTTTCCAATATACAAAGTCACCAGGGTGAAGATTGCAGTTTTGAAAAATTTCGTCTCCTGGGAACGCACTGTAATGGATTGGCCTACCAAGGTTTCATTTTTTTTTTTAAAGGTTTTGACTAGTTCCTGACTTAGATTACCATATTTCTTTTATGAGGCAGGACTGATGTGTTCCAGAGTTTATTTTCATAGATCTCTCTGTTATAATTTCAAATTGGGATAACTTACATTTTCCACAAGGAGTAGATTTAATAAGTCCACAGATAAAGCTTTTGGCCATGGTAGACTGAGGGAGCTCATGAATTTAGCTAATTGAGTTTTAATTACTCCATTTGTTCTTTCTACTAAACTAGAGGATTGGGGTGATAGGCACAATGAAAATGTTGCAGAATAGGCCATATATTGAATATTGTTTTCATAATTCGTTCTGTAAAGTGGATTCCTCTTTAAGTTCTGAGAGAATTCCCCAATTTGGAATTTTTTTTCTAATAACACCTTTGCAGTGGTAGCAGCAGTAGCTCGTCTACAGGGAAAGTCTTCAGCCCAAAGGAAGTGCATATATATCATTATTAAAACACAGTCTTTGGATGGAAATAATTGAACAAAGTGCCATTGCCAACTTTCAAAATGTCCAGTTGGTGAGGGAAAATGTCCTTAAGAACTATGGAAAAGTTTTCCTGGATTATGCTTGGGAGAAATTAAACTATTGTGAGACATTTTCATAGCTATTTTAAGGGATGGTTTCCCAAAATACAGCTTTCTTCAGCTTACTATTTCATCAGTATTCTAGAGAAACATATTCCAGTAATTTACAAAACTGTTTCCTGGTGACAAATTGCAAAGTGCAGGATTGGTTTACCATTGGGGACAAACCATGATTTAATTGCAGGCTTGTAAAAGCAGCTGGCATTTTTCCATTTTTCTGTCTCTTGAGGAGGAGAAATTTTTGAGCATCAAGGAGTAACTATTTTTTTATGTTTCCAATAGAGTTATTTGGTTCAAAAGTAATTTTAGAATCAGGAATATAATTAGAATTTATTGCTGCACTTTCTGCAGTTGTATCTGCTATGTGGCTACCAGAGCTTTCCTCCGTAGGTTCCCAAGAATGACCAGGGATTTTAATTATAGCCAAAGTGTGGTAACAGTATAGCACCTAGCAATCCCACAACATAAGAGCTGTTTTTAATTTTTCCTCCTTTGGAGGCTGTGCTGGTTTGAATGTGCTCGGTACCCCATAAGAGGCTTTGTCCTTTTCATCCACTCTTGCCGGGGCAGCCCTATTGTGGGTGGGACCTTTTGATTAAGTTGTTTCCGTGGAGATGTGACCCACCCAACTGTGGGTGATACCTTTTTTTTAAACATTTTTTGTTGTGAAATATAACATATATGCAAAACAGTGATAACTTTCGAAGTATGATTTAGCAGTAGTTAGTCAGCAAATTTCAAACAGTGTTATGGGTTACAGTCCCACAGTTTCAGTTATTTCCTTATTATAAAACATAACATATATATATATATATAGAATGGTGACAACCTTCAAAGTGCAATTTAACAAGTAGCTATATAAGCCAACTTGGCAGATGAAATCACTGCCCTCCCCCCTACGTGGGATCTGACACCCAGGGGTGTAAATGTCCCTGGCAAGGTGGAATATGACTCCCGGGGAGGAATCTGGACCCGGCATCATGGGATGGAGAACATCTTCTTGACCATCAGGGGGATGGGAAAGGAAATAAGTTTCAGTGGCTGAGAGATTCCAACAGGAGCCAAGAGGTCACTCTGGTGGGCACTCTTACGCACAATATAGATAACCTTTTTAAGGTTCTAATGAATTGGAATAGGTAGCAGTAAATACCTGAAACTATCAAACTACAACCCAGAACCCTTGAATCTTAAAGATGATTGTGTAACAATGTAGCTTATGAGGGGTGACAATGTGATTGGGAAAGCCATATGGACCACACTCCCCTTTGTCCAGTGTATGGATGGATGAGTAGAAAAATGGGGGTAAAAAAAAATGCACCCAGTGTTCTTTTTTACTTTAATTGTTCTTTTTCACTTTAATTTTTATTCTTACTACTTTTGTGTGTGTGGTAATGAAAAGTTCAGAAGTTAATTTTGGTGATGTACACATAACTATATGGTGTTACTGTGAACAATTGATTGTACACTTTGTATGACTGCATGGTATGTAAATATATCTCAATAAAATTGAATTATTAAAAAAGAGTAGCTATAGGCCAGATTTCAAAGAATGTTATGGGTTACAATTCTACCTTTTCAGTTATTTCCTTCTAGCTATTCTAATACCCTAGCATCTAAAAAATACTATATAAAGATTCAGTATTCATAATCCTTTGTTCAATCCTATCTTGTCTGTTGCTACACCTTCCTCTCACTTTGTGATTTCCTTGGATGTGTAGGCAGGGACTGCCCTAACTTGTTCATACTGAAAGGGGGTGTAGACATCATGAGGACGGGGGCTGCATCTGGATGATGTCTTGAAGAGGCTGTTGCCTTTGGGTTTGGGGACTTAACTGGCATAGGAAAAATCTGAAGGACTTAAGTTTCTGAAAAATAAACTTATGAAACTTTTATAGAGTGTCAGCTAGGGACCTGGGTATTTGGGGACTACTGTTGGTTAGGGCTTGTCCTACTGTGGCCATTTGGGATATCTAGCTGGAGCTTGCATAAGAGGAACCTCAAGGACAGCCTCTCGACTCTATTTGAAATCCCTTAGCCACTGTAACCTAATTTTGTTACCTTTCTTATCCCTCTTTTGGCCAAGAGGGCATTTTCAATCCCTCAATGCCAGGACCAGGCTCATTCCTGAGATTTGTGTCCCGTGTCTCCAGGGAGATTCACTCCCCTGGGAGTCATGTTCCACAAAGGGGGGTGGGGATTAATGAATTTATTTGCAGAGTTGAGCTTATAGAGAGAAAGGCCACATCTGAGCAACAAAAGAGGTTTTCTGGAGTTGCCTCTTAGGCATACTTGTAGGTAGGCTTAGCCTCCCATTTACAGCCATAAGTTTCACTAGAGCTGAAGGCTTGACTTATTAAGTAGGGGGTTCCTAATTTCACACAGCATATATTCTGTCCAACATAAACAATCAGTGTATCACATTATCTTCACTTAGTTGTACAATCATCATCACTCTCAATTTTAAATAATTATCATAACATAAAACACCCCCAAGCTCTTATCAGCCCCTAGTTATTCATCCCTAGTATTAGTGTGGTACTGGTAAGGTATTCCTATTAAATGTAGTCTATAATATGCAATGGGTAGTTTTTCCCATGTATCATTCTGTTAACTCTTTGTACCAATGTCATGCCTTAGAAGTACTTTGAAAGTTATCACTTTTTTGTATATATGTTATATTTCACAATAAGGAAATAACTGAAACTGTGGGAGTATAACCCATAACATTCTTTGAAATTTGCTAACTATTTGTTAAATTCCGCTTGGAAAGTTATCACTTGTATGTATATATATTATTATTCTACATTAAAAAATATTAAAGTTTTGAGGAAAAAAAAGAATGAAAGAGGACCCCTACCTCATACCCTATACAAAATTAACCAAAGTGCATCAAAGACCTCAATATAAAAGCCAGGACCATGAAACTCCTAGAAGATAATCTAGGGAAACATCTTCAAGACCGAGTAATAGGAGGTAGCTTCTTCAGATCTTACACCCAAAGCATAAGCAATGAAAGAAAAAATAGATGAATGGGAACTCTTCAAAATCAAAAACCTCTGTACCTCAAAGGACTTTGTCTAAAAGGTGAAGAGGCAGCCAACTCAATGGGAGAAAATATTTGGCAACAATATGTGCCAGTCTGGATATATTATGACCCCAGAAAAGCCGTATTCTTTCATGCGATCTTGTGAGACAGACTGAATAGTCTGTTGATTAGGGTATAACCTCTGATTGAATAATTATATGGAGGTTGTGGATCCTGCCCACTCAGGGTGGGTTTTGATTAGTTCACTGGAGTACTTAAGAGAGCTCCAGAGCTGACACAAGCGCTGATGCTGACAATTAGAGATGATTGCAGTTACAGACAGAGGAGGTTTGGAGATGTTAAGCTAAGAGATAAAGCCCAGAGTTTGCCTCAGAGAAGCTAAGAGAGGACCAGATGATTAAAGAGAAATGCCCTAGGAGAAAGAAGAAAGGATGCACAGTTGCTGAGAGAGAGGAGCTGAAACACAACCCGGGACCAGCAGACACCAGCCACGTGCCTTGCAGCTGACAGAGGTGTTCCAGAGGACCTCGGCCTTTCTTCAGTGAAGGTATCATCTGTTGATGCCTTAGTTTGGACACTATTATGGCCTTAGAACTGTAAATTTGAAACCTAATAAACCCCCTTTATAAAAGCCAATCCGGGAGAAAATAAGATGGTGGCTAGGTGAGACAGGGCAAAAAAACACCTCCATGAAAAACACTAGATAAAAACCAGAAAGTGACCCAGAATACCAGTTACAGTGATGCGCCAGCTGGATGAGGTCTGCTAGTATCACAGGACCCATATACTTGGTGAAACTGGGAGCCTGCATTCTAAAACGAGTGAGTAAGCTGGCTGGAAGACCCACAGCCGCACGGCAGTCTGGGGAAGCCAGGGCTTGGCATTTGGAGACCGACTGGCTCTTTAAAAAAAAAAAAAAAAGGAAAACCCAGGAGCGGCTGCAGTTGTGGGAGTGGGAACCACGCAGGAAAACACAGCAAGAGGGGGCTGGGCTGGCCTCTCAGTGTCTCGCCTGGAGGATAGCCTGCTGCAGATACCCTCAGGGCCAGGGGAGCAGAGGGGAGAGCTGGAAGCAGAAAGAAACCCCGCAGCTAGCAGCTGGCCCCCCAGAGAGCTGGAAAACTCCTGCCTGGGGCCGTGCCCACAGCCCAGAGCCCCGTCCATTGTCCCAGAGCTGGGAAGGAGGAACTGTGCAAGGAGGGGGGTGTGGAGACACCCCATTCGGCCACCTTTGCATCAGGCTGGGAGTGCCCCTGCACAGCCCGGGGGCCCAGGGCTTCCCTTGAGGGACAGCATGCACTGGTGACATAGCATGGCATTCCCTCGGCAGAGGTCCTGGAGGATTGCAGCTGGGTGGGGGGACCCACTCGGAGAACCCAGGGACGCTACGCCAAGTCCAGTGGTTTGTGGGACAGTGAGAGAGAGGGTCTGGGGAAATGAAATGAAGGCTTAGACTCTTGCGGTGGCCTTGAATCTCCAGGAACCAGGGGGATTTGAATATTAAAGCTGCCCTTCCTCCCTGGCCACCCGTACACATGCCCCACATTCAGGGTGGACGGCTCCAGCAACACACCCAACTGAGTTCTCCAACTAAACCCCACAAGAATCATTTCCCCACACACCGTGGGGACAAGGTGGAGAACTGACTGGAGGGGTATAAGTGACTCACAGATGCCATCTGCTGGTTAGTTAGAGAAAGTGTACGCCACCAAACTGTGTTTTTGAAAAATTAGATCGGTATCTTTTTTTTACAACTTGAAAGAACCCTATCAAGCAAAGCAAATGCCAAGAGGCCAAAAACAACAGAAAATCTTAATGCATATGATAAAAGCAGACGATATGGAGAATCCAACTCCAAACACACAAATCAAGATATCGGAAGAGACTCAGTACTTGGCAGAATTAATCAAAGAACTACAATCGAGGAATGAAAACATGGCAAAGGATTTAAAGGACATCAAGAAGACCATGGCCCAGGATATAAGCGACATAAAGAAGACCCTAGAAGAGCATAAAGAAGACATTGCAAGAGTAAATAAAAAAATAGACGATCTTATGGAAATAAAAGAAACTGTTGGCCAAATTAAAAAGACTCTGGACATTCACAATACAAGATCAGAGGAAGTTGAACAATGTCTCAGTGTCCTAGAAGCCCACAGAACAGAAAATGAAAGAACAAAAGAAAGAATGGAGAAAAAAATTGAAAAAATTGAAATGGATCTCAGGGATACAATAGATAAAATAAAACATCCAAACGTAAGACTCATTGGTGTCCCAGAAGGGGAAGAGAAGGGTAAAGATCTAGAAAGAGTATTCAAAGAAATTGTTGGGGAAAACTTCCCCAACCTTCTACACAATATAAATACACAAAGCATAAATGCCCAGTGAACTCCAAATAGAATAAATCCAAATAAACCCACTCCGAGACATATTCTGATCAGACTCTCAAATACTGAAGAGAAGGAGCAAGTTCTGAAAGCAGCAAGAGAAAAGCAATTCACCACATACAAAGGAAACAACATAAGACTAAGTCGTGACTACTCAGCGGCCACCATGGAGGCGAGAAGGCAGTGGCATGACATATTTAAAATTCTGAGAGAGAAAAATTTCCAACCAAGAATAGTTTATCCAGGAAAACTCTCCTTCAAATTTGAGGGAGAGCTTAAATTTTTCACAAACAAATGCTGAGAGACTTTGCCAATAAAAGACCTGCCCTTCTTCAGATTCTAAAGGGAGCCCTACCAACAGAGAAACAAAGAAAGGAGAAAGAGATATAGAGAATTTTAACAGACATATATAGTACCTTACATCCCAAATCACCAGGACACTAATTTTTCTCTAGTGATCACGGATCTTTCTCCAGAAAGGACCATAAACTGGGACATAAAACAAGCCTCAAGAAATTAAAAAAAAAAAATTGAATATACTCAAAGTACACTCTCCAACCACAATGGAATACAAATAGAAGTCAATAATTTTTGAATTGGAACTCCACTATTTACTTCCTACATGATATAAAATACAGAAACTAATGGCAAATCAGTGGTTTTGAACTCAACATAAAATATGTAATTTTAGACAACTATATAAAGGCAGGGGAATGGAGGAGTATAGGAACACAGTTTATGTGTCCTATTGAAGTGAAGGTGGTATCAAAGAAAAACAAGATTGTTATGGATTTAAGAGGTTAATTTTAAGCCCCACAGTAAACACAAAGAAATTATCAGAGAATATAACCATAGAGATGAAAAGTAGAGTATGGGTTAAGAGAAATGGGTGAAGGGACAATGGGGAGTTAAGAAATGAGTGTAGGGTTGCTGTTTGAGGTGAAGGGAAATTTCTAGTAATGGATGGTGGGAAAGAGCATTAGAACATTCTAAATGTGATTAATCCCACTAATGGAAGGCTAGGGAGGGGGTGGAATGGGAAGATTTAGGCTGTATATATGTTTCCACAATTGAAAAAAAAAAATGATTGTCTAAATAGATGACAATTGAATGCCAAGGATGAGCCTGGATGGGATTGGAGGATGGAGGACAGGAGGCTCAAAGGGACACAGTTGAGACATAAGGAAAAGGAAATATAGAATGTAAGCTTTGTATCATTGTTGAATCTCTTGTACTTCTTAGCTGTGATTAATGGGATTGCATAAAAGAATGTTCTTGTTCATGGGAAGTGTATACATGAATTACAGTGTTTGTTTAAGGGTGTGTGCAGCTAGCTCTCATATATTCAGAGCAACAGATGATGGATGATAGATAGGGAGGGAGGGAGGGAGGAAAAGAAATAGCGATGTGACAGCATGTTAAAGTTGGTGGATTGGGCTATCGGGGGAGGGGGGTCCGGGTATGATGGAATTCTGTGTATGGGGTTAGTATTGTTTTTGCAACTGTTCCTATAACTTTGAATTTATTTAAAAAAAAAAAGCCAATCCATTTCTGGTATTTTGAATAACAACAGCTCTAATAAACCAGAACAGATTTTGGTACCAGAAAGTGGGGTGCTGCTGAGTTTGCAAATACCAAACATGTTGGAACAGCTTTTTAAATGGATAAGGGAAAGATTTTAGATGAATTGTAAGTAGCTTGATAGAAAAGACCTATATGGCTTTGAGGAGACTGTCGGTAGAAATATGGATTCTAAAGATGCTTCTGATGAGGCCTTAGACAGAAATGTTGAATGTATCATTGCAAACTGGAAGAAAGGCGATCCTTGTTTTAAAGTGGCAGAGAATTTGGAAGACTGAGTCCTGGTGTCAGATGGAAGGCAGAATTTGAAAGCGATTGCGGGACACTGATTACGTGCTTCGACTTGGCGGGCCTGGGCCAGGGGATCGGCCACCCCTGGGGAGGGTAGTGGGTACGGGTGAACAGCGCCCTTCACAGCCCCCCGGGCCTGGGAAAGTGAGGCCGGAGGCAGGCCCCATTTCCTCACCCAAAATACCACTGTTAGGGGAGGCTTGCCGGAGGGAACCGCCTTTTCCCCACCCCCTTATCTTGCCCCTGACACTCCCCGTTGCCAGAGCAACTCCCCCACCGTCAGTGCGCATGCGCAGTTACCAAAATAACTCTCGCCCCTTGTCTATCAACCTCCGCGCCCTCTCCGAACCAATCCAAGCCTTTGACCTCTGCAGCTACCCCGCCCTCTAATCGCCCAATATAAGCTCGTGCTCTCCCCTAATAAAGTCTCTTGGTTTTCTTCTATGACCCAAAAAGAACCGTGTCCCTCCTATTCCTTTCTCGCCGCCCTCCATACCTTGCACGCCCCCCCGCCGGGGACCTGGCCAAGTCTCCCGCCTCGCCTTCGCCTCCGGGAAAGAGCCCCCGCCGCCGGTACCCTCAGAGCAACGCCGAGAGCCGAGGGTTCAGCAACCGGCCCCCCCCCCCCCCCCAGATAAATCAACTGCGACTGCAGCGATGAGCTGGGATACTTAGCTGAGGAGATCTCCAAATTAAATGCTGAAAATGCAGCCTGGTTTCTCCTTGCAGCTTATAGTAAAATGCGAGAGGAAAGACATAAGCTGAGAACTGGACTTTTGGGTTCAAAGAAATTGGAAAATGATGGTCTGGAAGATTCTGGGCTTCCAGAAAGTGAGACCCCAGAGGATAGTGCCCCACATGAGGATTTAATGAAACCTAGAACCAGCTGGCCATTTCTATGCAAGCCAAGAGATGGAGTTATCCAGAAAAGTTTTGTGGATACTCCTATTGTCTGATGGTTTTAACCCCTGTATGCTCCATGCTAAGCCAACACATTTTTAATGAAATCTGTATAATTGGAACCACTGCCAGTCTGCACTAAAAGGGACAGAAAAGGGACAGATTGAAGGAAAAATTTCTTCAGAAAAGGCAGAGCCAAGGAAGCCAAGATCTGAAGCCACGAAATCTTGGGCAAGGAGAGCAGAGCAAACCATGAATGTGGAAAGGGTGAGTTTGCCCCGGAGGCAGAGGGTGGGACTTCCACTTCGATGCTCAGGAAGAGTGCTGTCACCCCAGGCCCCAGAGAGGGTGGAGCACATTCCACAAGGATTGGAGAGAACCTGGACATCATCCCACTGTTTGGAGAGGGAGATCCTTTGTCCCAGGGAGGGTGGAGCACATTCCACGGGGATTGGGGAGAGCCTGGCTGCCACCCCACTGTTTGGAGAGGGGAGAGACTTTGTCCCAGAGAGGCAGAGTCTGGGTGGCACCCTCATGCTTGAGGAGGGTGGGGCCAAGAAGAAAGTGTTCTCCCCAGTTGTTCGGTTTGCTAATGCTGCTGTTATGCAAAATACCAGAAATGGACTGGCTTTTATAAAGGGGGGTTATTTGGTTACAAAGTTACAGTCTGAAGGCCACATAAATGCCCAAATGAAGGTGTCAAAACAAGCATACCTTCACTGAAGGAAGGCCAATGGCGTCTGAAAATGTCTGTTAGCTGGGAAGGCATGTGGCTGGTGTCTGCTGATCCCAGGTTGTGCTCCAGCTCCACCCACAGCTCCTGTGCATTCTTCAAAGTGTCTCTCTTGGCTGCAGCACCTCCTTCTGTCTGTGAACACTTTTATAGGACTCCAGGGATTTAATTAAGACCCACCCTGAATGGGTGGGGTAACAGTTCCTTGGAAATTATCCAAAGGTCCCGCCCACAGTTGATTGAGTCACATCTCCATGGAAACACTCAAAGGATCCAACCTAATCAGCACTTATATGTCTGCCCCCGTAAGATTTCATTAAAGAACATGGTGTTTTGGGGGACATAATACATCCAAACCAGTACACAAACGTATGGGTACGTTGGAGCATGTGCTCCAGCATTTGGAGGGAAAAGGGCTGCTGCAAAGGCCCTTGGAAAGTGTAGGACTCCTGCTCTCTCAAGTCCCAAGGATAAAACATCATTCAACAAATAACTCACAGGCTTTGAAATCTAATGGAGTTTGCCCTGTGGGTTTTAGGAATTGTTTTGGCCCTGTTACCCCTGTTTTCCTTTCAGTTTCTTCCATGGCAATGGGAACGTTTATCCTATGACTGCCCCTCCTTTGTATATTGCCAGCAGATAACTTGTTCTGAGTTTCACAGGTCCAAAGCTGGAGGAGAATGTTAGGAGTTTGTACTTATCTATATTGTGATGGAATGAATGTGTTTTTACATTTGGAAAGAACATATCTTTTTGGTGTCCAGGGGGTGGAATATGCTGGTTTGGATATATTATGTCCCCCAGAAAAGCCATATTCTTTAATGCAATCTTGTGGGAGCAGACCAAATAGTCTGTTGATTAGGGTGGAACCTCTGATTGAATGTCTCCATGGAGATGTGGACCCCACCAACCGAGGGTGAGTCTTGATTAGTTCACTGGAGCACTTAAGAGAGCACCAGAGTTGATGCCTAGAGGTGCTTGGAGATGTGGACAGAAGGATGTTTGGAGATGCTAAGCTAAGAGGTGAAGCCCAGAGTTTGCCCCAGAGAAGCTAAGAGAGGACACCCCCACCCCCACCACCAGATGCTGAAAGAGAAATGCCCTAGGAGAAAGAAGCAAGGATGCACAGGAGCTGAGAGGAGCTGAAACACAACCCTGGATGAGCAGACACCAGCCACGTTCCTTCCCAGCTGACAGAGGTGTTCCAAATGTCATCAGCCTTCCTTCAGTGAAGGTATCATCTTGTTGATGCCTCAATTTGGACATAAATTTATAACCTAATAAACTTCCTTTATAAAAGCCAATCCTTTTCTGTTATTTTGCATAACAGCAGCATTAGCAAACTGGAACACCATAGATCTTATAAGAGACTGATATCCAGCATGTATGAAGAAATCCTACAACACAACTACAATAGTACAGGCAGCTCAAGTATAAAATGGGCAAGTGATAAGAAAAAATATTTTTCTGAAGAAGAAATGTAAATGGCTAAAAATCACATGAAAAAAGCTGATCTTCACTAGCTATTAGGGAAACACAAATCAAAACCACAATGAGATATCATCTCACATCATTGAGAATGGCTTGCCATTAAACAAACAGGAAACTACACATGCTGGAGAGGATGTGGAGAAATTGGAACTCTTATTCATTGCTGGTGGGAATGTATAATGGTTCAGCCACTCTGGAAGACAGTTTGGGTGTTCCTCAGAAAACTAGATATTGAGTTATGCTATAATCTAGAAATTTCACTTCTCGTTATATACCCAGAATATCTGAAAGCAGTGACATGAACAGACATTTGCACACAACATTCATAGCAGCATTGTTCACAATCACCAAAAGATGGAAACAATCCAAGTATCCTTCAAAAGACAAATGGATAAACAAAATGTGGTATACACATATGATGGAATACTACGCAGCAGTAAGAAGGATCAAGGTCCTGAAACATATGGCAACATGGATGAACTTTGAGGACATAATGCTGAGTGACATAAGTCAGACTCCAAAGGAGAGAGATTGTATATTATCACTACTGTGAACTGCCTGAATAATGTAAAATCAGTGTCTTAAAATGTAGAATACAGGGGACCTAGAGATAGACAGAAGCTAGAGAAAGGGGAGTGATAACGTAATATGTACAGACCTGTCAGTGAGGTTGAACTTAAGGATATGGGAATGGACAGGGGTGATAATAGTTTGTTAATGGGATTATAAGTATCAGAGCTGCCTTGAAGTTGAACAGGATTGAAAGGGGTTGTTTAAAGGCACATATCCCACAGATCAGCACTACAAATATAAATAAGTGCTTTCATGACCTCCTTCTGAAGTATGACACTGGTACAAAGAATTAACAGGATGGTATCTGGGAAAAACTACTTATTGCATACTAAGGCCTATATTTAATAGGAATACATTACTAGTACTGAACTAAAACCAAGGATAAGTAATTAGCAGCTGACAAGAGTTTTGGGGTGTTTTGTGTTATGTTAATTGTTTAAAATTGAGAGTGATGATGATTGTACAACTAAGTGAACATCATGTGAGACATTGATTGTTTATCTTGGTCAGAGTATATGTTATGTGAAATTAGGAATCCTGTAGTTAATAAATCAAGCCCTCGACTTGAGGCTTGCTCTTGTGAAATTTTGGGTTG
Source organism: Choloepus didactylus (assembly GCF_015220235.1). Lineage (NCBI taxonomy): Eukaryota > Metazoa > Chordata > Mammalia > Pilosa > Megalonychidae > Choloepus > Choloepus didactylus. The sequence goes on along the minus strand of NC_051317.1, from coordinate 24,636,280 downwards.
TAAATAAGAGGCTGAGCCCTCCTATAATTATGCCTAAGAGTCACCTCCAGAGAACTCTTCTATTGCTCTGATGTTGCCTTTCTCTTCCTAAGCCAACTCTACAAATAAATTCATTAACTGCACCCCCCCAACTTGGGACCTGACTCCCAGGGGTGTAAATCTCCCTGGCAATGCAGGATATGACTCCTGGGGATGAATCTGGATCTGGCATCGTGGGATTGAGAATATCTTCTTGACCAAAAAGGGGATGCGAAATGAGACAAAATAGTTTCAGTGGCTGAGAGATTTCAAATGGAGTCGAGGAGTCACTCTGGTGGACATTCTTATGCACTATATAGATAACACCTCTTAGGTTTTAATGAATTGAAATAGCTAGAAGTAAATACCTGAAACTATCAAATTCCAACCCAGTAGTCTGGACTCCTGAAGACAATTGTATAACAATATAGATTACAAGGAGTGACAGTGTGATTGTGAAAACCTTGTGGATCACACTCCCTTTATCCAGTGTATGGATGGATGAGTACAGAAATGGGATCAAAGACTAAATGAAAAATAGGGTGGGGGGATAATTTGGGTGTTCTTTTTTACTTCTATTTTTTATTCTGATTCTAATTCTTTCTGATGTGAGGAAAATGTTCAGAAATATATTGTGGTGATGAATGCACAACTATATAATCATACTGTAAACAGTTGATTGTACACCATGGATGATTGCATGGTATGTGAATATATTTCAATAAAACTGAATTTAATTAAAAAAAGATTACCCCGTATAACTTATCTGTTCTTATAAAGATTATTGTTCCCCCTTCACTATTTTCTATCACTAGGTCTCCTACATTCTACAATACAAAAATTTATTTTACATTTTTCACAGAGTTCACATTAGTGTTAACATACAATATCTCTCTTTTTGTGCCTGGCTTATTTCACTCAACATTATGTCTTCAAGGTTCATCCATGTTATCATATGTTTCACGACCTTGTTCCTTCTTACTGCCGCGTAGTATTCCATTGTGTGTATATACCACATTTTGTTTATCCACTCATCTGTTGAAGGACATTTGGGTTGTTTCCATCTCTTGGCAATTGTGAATAATGCTGCTGTGAACATTGGTGTGCAAGTATTTGTTCGTGTCACGGCTTTCAAATCTTCTGTGTATATATTGAGAAGTGAAATTTCTGGATCAAAGAGTCACTCGATATCTAGTTTTCTAAGGAACCTCCAGAATGTCTTCCAGAGTGGCTGAACCATTATACAGTCCCACCAACTATGAATAAGAGTTCCAATTTCTCCACATCCTCTCCAGCATTTGTAGGTTCCTGTTGGTTAATAACAGTCATTCTAATTGGTGTGAGATGATATCTCATTGTGATCTTAATTTGCATCTCCCTAATAGCTCCTGAAGATGAACATTTTTTCATATGTTTTTTGGCCGTTTGTATTTCCTCTTCAGAGAAATGTCTTTTCATATCTTTTGCCAGTTTATAATTGGGCTGTTTGTACTATTGTCGTTGAGTTGTAGGATTTCTTTATATATGCAAGATATCAGTCTTTTGTCAGATACATGTTTTCCAAATATTTTTTCCCATTGAGTTGGCTGCCTCTTCACCTTTTTGACAGATTCCTTTGAGGTACAGAAACCTTTAATTTTGTGGAGTTCCCCTTTATCTATTTTTTCTTTTGTTGCTTGTGTTTTGGGTGTAAGGTCTAAGAAGTGACCTCCTAATACAAGGTCTCGAAGATGTTTCCCTACATTATCTTCTAGGAGTTTCATGGCACTGTCTCTTATATTGAGGTCTTTAATCCACTTTGAGTTAATTTTTATATAGGGTGTAGGTAGGGGTCCTCCTTCATTCTTTTGGATATGGATATCCAACTCTCCAAGCCCCAATTGTTGAAGAGACTATGTCCCAGTTCAGTGGTTTTGGGGGCTGTGACAGTTTGAATGTATTATGTCCCCCAAAATACCATTATCTTTGATGCACTCTTGTGTGGACAGACATATCAATGTTCATTAGATTGTAATTCTTTGAGTGTTTCCATGGAGATGTGACTCACCCAACTGTAAGTGATGACTCTGTATAATTTCCATGGAGGTGTGGCCCCACCCATTCAGCATGGGCCTTGATTAATTCACTGGAACATTATATAAGCTCAGACAGAAGGAGCAAGCTTGCTACAGCCAAGAGGGACACTTTGAAGAATGCACAGGAGCTGAGAGAGGAGCTGCAGTTTACAGAGACATTTTGGAGATGGCCACTGAAAGCAGACTCTTGCCTGGGAGAAGCTAAGAGAGGACAGATGCCTCAAGAGCAACTGAGAGTGACATTTTGAGGAGGAGCTGCAGCCTAGAGAGGAACATCCTGGGAGAAAGCCAGTTTGAAACCAGAACTTGGAGCAGATGCCAGCCATGTGCCTTCCCAGCTAACAGAGGCATTCTGGATGCCATTGGCCATCCTCCAGGGAAAGTACCTGACTGTTGATATGTTACCTTGGACACTTTATGGCCTTAAGACTGTAACTGTGTAACCAAACAAACCCCCTTTATAAAAGCCAATCCATTTCTGGTATTTTGCATCCTGGCAACATTAGCAAACCAGAACAGGGGCCTTATCAAAGATCAGTTGACTATAGATCTGGGTGTCTATCTCTGAATTCTCAATTCAATTCCATTGATCAATATGTCTATCTTTGTGCCAGTACCATGCTGTTTTGACTACTGTGGATTTCTAATAAGCTTCAAAGTCAGGAAATGTAAGTCCTCCTGCTTTGTTTTTCTTTTTCAGAATGTTTTTAGCAGTTCAGGGGATCTTTCCCTTCCAAATAAATTTGACAACTAGCTTTTCCAAGTCTGCAAAGTAGGTTCTTGGAATTTGAGTTGGAATTGAATTGAATCTGTAGACGAGTTTGGGTAGAATTGACATCTTAACGACATTTAGCCTTCCTGTCCATGAACACTGAATATTTATCCATGCTTTTAGACCCCCTTCTATTTCTTTTAGTAAAATTATGTAATTTTCTATGTATAGGTCTTTTACAGCCTTGGTTAAGTTTATTCCTAGGTCCTTGATTTTTTTAGTTGCTATTGAGAATGGAATCTTTTTCTTGAGTGTCTTTTCAGTTAGGTCATTTCTGGTGTATAAGAAACATTGCTGACTTATGTGCATTAATCTTGTATCCTGCAACTTTGCTAAATTTGCTTATTAGCTCAAGTAGCTGTGTCATGGATCTCTCAGGGTTTTTCAGATATAAGATCATATCATCTGCAAATAATGACAGTTTTACTTCTTCCTTTCCAATTTGGATGCCTTTTATTTCTTTGTCTTGGTGGATTGCTCTGGATAGCACTTCTAGAACAATGTTGAATAACAGTGGTGACAGCGGGCATCCTTGTCTTGTTCCTGATCTTAGAGGGAAGGCTTTCAGTCTCTCACCATTGAGTACTATGCTGGCTGTGGGTTTTTCATATATGCCCTTCATCATATTGAGGAAATTTCCTTCAATTCCTATCTTTTGAAGTGTTTGTATCAAAAAAGGATGCTGCATTTTGCATCTGTTGAGATGATCATTTGATTTTTCCCTTTTGATTTGTTAATGTGTTGTATTACATTGATTTTCTTATGTTGAACCATACTTGCATGCCTGGAATGAACCCTACTTGGTCATGGTGTATGATTTTTTTTAATGTGTCTCTGGATTTGATTTGCAAGTATTTTGTTGAGAATTTTTGCATCTATATTCATAAGGGAGATTGGCCTGTAGTTTTCCTTTCTTGTAGCATCATTACCTTGTTTTGGTATTAGAGTGTTTCCCTAGTATGTCATGAATTGCTTCTGTCTTGCTGCTTTCGAACTTGCTCCTTCTCTTCAGCATTTGACAATCTGATCAGAGTATGTCTTGGAGTGGGTTTATTTGGATGTGTTCTATTTGGAGTTCATTGGGCATCTATGAGTTGTGTATTTATGTCATTTAGAAGCATTGGGATGTACTTCCCAAAAATGTCTTTGAATACTCTTCCTAGACCTTTACCCTTCTCTTCCCCTTCTGGAACCCCAATGAGTCTTATATGTCTGCACTTCATCTTGTCCGTCATTTCCCTGAGTTCCATTTCAATTTTTTTAATTTTTTAATCCATTTTTTTTTGTGCTTTCTCTCTCCAAAACATTATCTTCAAGTTTGCTTACTCATTCTTTGAGTTCATCTAATCAGCTGCTATGTGTTTCCAGGATCTTTTTAATTTGATCAACAGTTTCTTTCCTCTGTTTTTTCTATTTACTCTTGCAAATTCTTCTTTATGCTCTTCTAGGGTCTAGTTGATGTCCTTTATATCCTGAACCATGATATTGGTGTTTGTGATTACTTCTTTGATTATTTGCTCCAAATTCTGTGTCTCCTCTGTTTTTTTGATTTGGGCGTTTGGGTTACCCATATCTTCTGGTTTCTTCATATGCCTTTAAATTTTCTGTTCTTTTTGACTTCTTGGCATTTGCTTATCTTGATAGGGCTGTTTTAGGATATGCAGGCTTATTGGAACAATTATCTATAATTTGACAGAGCTACAGCTTGGTGGAGTGCACTTTCCTTGACCTACCAGCAGATGGCGCTCCTCAGCCACCTCTTACCCTCAAGCCAGTTCTCCCTAACTTCATCTGTGCAGCAAGTGGGGGCCCAAACCTTGTGGAGGTCCAGTCAGTGCACCAATTTTCCATATCAGTTGGGACTTCCAGCCCTGAGTGTGGGAAGTGTGCCCTGTGCAGTCTGGCAGGTGAGAGGGCTTTAAGACCCAGTACTCCCAGCCATTCCCAGGGCTGTGGCTGGAATCCCCTGGGGTTGTAGATTATGCCTAACCCTTCAGCTTAGATTCTCTACAGTCCCTCTCTGCCGTGGGCCCACAAGTCCCTGGGATTGGTGTACAGCTCTTGGCACTTCCATGCAGGACCCCTGCCTCTAGGCTGTGCACTCCATGGGCTTCCATGGAGGAGAGGTGTGCACCGTCACAGGCTTATGGAATCCCTAAGGAAGCTCTTGGCTGGGGCACTGTGAAGGGGCATCTCCCAGCCTGCCAAAAAGATAGCTGTATGGGGCATGGAATTTTCCCACTTCCATGGTACTCAGCCTGCTGCAGTCGCCCATTCCTGGCTTGGGGGCTGTTAGCTGCAGGTGTGCAAAGGGCTATCACCCACACGAGATACCAGTCACTGTGGATGTAGAAGACCTTGCCCAGCCAGTGATACCCTGGAACTGTCATTGTGGAGCACTTTCTGTCTTTTATCTAATGTTTTTCTTAGAGGAGAATTTTGCTCTATCTCTCCTAATCTTCCATCTTGGATCCCCCCCACCTCAGTTTCTTTTTTCAGAAATTTAAATCTTTCAGAGTCTTCCTATGCCAGCTAAGTCCCTAAACCCAGAGGTAACAGCCTCTTCAAGAACATCAACCAGATGCATCCCCCTTTCCCAAAATGTCAACATCGTCTTTCAATATGAACAAGTTAGGGTGGTCACTGCTCAGAAATTCCAAAACAACTTCAATGAGTTGGCTAAGGACATAAAGGACATCAAGGAGACTCTAGAAGAGCATAAGAAAAATTTGAAAGAGTAAATTGAAAAATAGATCTTATGGAAATAAAAGTTACTGTTCATCAAATTAAAAATATACTAGAGAGACACAACAGCAGATTTCAAGAGGCAGGAGAAATAATAAGTGAACTAGAGGACACAACAATTGAATATGAACTCACAAAAAGAACAAATGGTGAAAAAAAATAAAAAAAAATTTGCCCTTCTCCAGACATCTCTCTCCTTTCTTCTATTCTTTTTTTTCTCAGCCAGTAGAACTCCCTTTAATATTTCTTGCAGGGTAAGTCTCTTGTTAACAAATTCTTTCAGCATTTGTTTGTGAATATTTTAAACTCTCCTTGAATTTTGAAGGAGAGGGTTCCTGGATAAAGAATTCTTGGCTGGCATTTTCTCTTTCAGATGTTAAATATGTCATACCACTGCCTTCTAGCTTCCATGGTGCCCACTGAGTAGTCACTACTTAGTCTTACATTGTTTCCCTTGTATGTGGTGAAGTGCTTCTCTCTTGCTGCTTTCAGATGTTTTTCCATCTCTTCAGCATTTGACAATCTGATTAGTATATGTCTCAGAGTGGGTTTATTTGGATGTATTCTATTTGGAGTTCATTGGGCATCTTTGATTTGTGTATTTGTGTCATTTAGAATGGTTGGGCAGATTTCCCAAACTATGTCTTGAAACATTCTTCATAACCCTTTACCCTTCTCTTCTCCTTCTGGAACACCAATGATTATTATTTTTGTTGCTTTGTGTTGTCCATTATTTCCCTGAGATCCATTTCAAATTTTTCAATTTTTTCACCATTTTTTCTTTTGTGTACTTGCAGTCAGTTGCCTTGTCCTCAAGTTCACTTGTCCTTTCTCCTTTCTTTTGCCTCTTCAAATCTACTCTTGTTTGTCTCTAGTATAATTTTAATTTGATTACAAGTATATTTTATTTTGATAACATCTGCTATTTTTAAATATTCTCATTCAAATTCTTCTTTATGCTATTCTAGAGTCTTCTTGATGTCCTTTATGTCTTTAGCCATCTCATTGAAGTTGTTTTGGAAATTTGAATGTACTTCTTTAATTAATTGCTCCAAATTTTGTGTCTTCTAGCTTTTTAATTTGTTTCACTTGTCCATATCTCCTTGTTTCTTCAGCTGCTTTATGATTTTCTGTTTGCTTTGGGGCATTTGCTTATCATGGTAAGATTATTTTGGGACATTCAGGATTATTTGAGCACTTATATATAATTTGGCAGAACTACAGCTTGCTGGAGTGCAATTTTGCTACCTTACCAGCATGTGGTGCTCTCAAACCTGTCTTCCCAGAACTTCTCCTGTGCAGTAGGTGGTGTCCAAATCAGGTGGGGAACCAATCAGCGCACTAGTTCTCCATGTGCTCTGGGGACTGCCTGTCCTGGGGGTGCAATGTGGGCCCTGGTCAGTTCAGCAGGAAGTCCACTCAAGGGCACCCTGCAGATCAAACGTGCCCCACTACCTGCCTGCCATGCACCTGTGAGCCTCTGGGGTGTGTGAGGGGATCCTGATGTTTCTGTATGGTCCCCTCTCCTATCCCCACTTCTTGTCTGTGCACGTCCTTAATTTCTGTGGGGGGAGAATAAATGCTGCCTCTCAGGTTTCCTCTTGGGAGCTTCCAGCCATCTAACTGCAGAGGATCTCCTCCCCAGCTAGCTGCCAAGGTGGCTGCATGGGAGTGGAGAGCCACTGCTCACTCCCTTGCCCAGTGGCAGTCTTGCCTCTGCCAGCCCAGGAGGTGCTCCTGGCCAAACTCACCCCACCCCTTGAGTCACTGTCTGCATTTTTTGCCTTGTCCCCACCACATACTCTAGGGGTCCCTCTATGGCCAGATGCACCCCAAAACCACAGTCCTGGGCATCCTCCAGCACCTCTCTAGTTTCTTTCATGGAGGAGAAGCCCTTTCTGCCTCACACACTCTGCCATCTTCTCTTCTTTCATTCTTTTCGATACGGCTATCCGGTTCTCCCAGTGCCATTTCATGAGGACACTGCTCTGTCCCAGTTCCATGAAGTTGGAAGCCCGGTCAAAAATCAGTCATCCATAGATCTGGGGGTCTATTTCTGAACTTTTGATTTGATTCCATTGATCAATATGTTTATCTTTGTGACAGTACCATGCTGTTTTGACCACTATGGCTTTGTAGTAGGTTTAAAGTCAGGAAAGGTAAGTCCTCCTACTTTGCTCTTCTTTTTTAGGATGTTTTTTACATTCACAGCCCCTTTCCCTTCCAAATAAATTTGATAACTTTCCAGGTCTACAAAGTAGGTTGTTGGAGTTTTCATTGGAATTGCATTGAATCTGTAGATCAGTTTGGGTAGAATTGATATCTTAATGAGATTTGGCCTTCTTATCCATGAACATGGAATATCTTTCCACCTATTTAATTCTCTTTGATTTCTTTTAGTAAAGTTTTGTAATTTTCAGTGGGAGGTCTTTTACATAATTTGTTAAGTTTATTCCTAGATACTTGATTCTTTTAGTTGCTATAGTGAATGGAATTTTTTTCTTGATTGTCTCTTAAGCTAGGTCATTACTAGTGCATAGGAACATTACTGAATTTTGCTCATTAATCTTGTATCCTGTCACTGTTGAATTTATTAGCTCAGGTAGCTTTGTTTTCAATTTCTCAGGATTTTTCAAAAATAGGATCATATCATTTGCAAGTAATGACAGTTTTACTTCTTCCTTTCCATTTGGAATGATTTTATTTCATTGTCTTGACTAATTGTTCTGGTTAGAACTCCCAGCACAATGTTGAATAACTGTGATGACAGTGTGTAACCTTGTCTCTTTCCACATTTTAGAGGGAAGGCTTTCAGTCTCTCACCATTGAGTACTATGCTGGCTGTTGGTTTTTCATATGTGCCCTTTATCAAATCGAGGAAGTTTCCTTCAATTCCTAGTTTTTGAAGCATTTTTTTTTATTAAAGGGAGGCTAAAATTTTCAAATGCTGTTTCAGCATCTATTGAGATGATGAATTGATATTGCCTTTCAATTTTCTTAAGATGTTGTATTACATCGATTTTCTTATGTTGACCATGCTTGAATGCTGGGAATAAAGCCCAATTGGTTGTGGTGTATAATTCTTTTAATGTGCTCTTGGATTCAATTTGCAAGTATTTTGTTGAGAATTTTTTCATTTGTATTCATTACAGAGATTGGTCTGTAGTTCTCCTTTCTTGCAGTATCTTTATCTGGTTATGGTGTTAGAGTGACATTAGCTTCATAAATTGAGTTATTGTTCCATTTTCTTCAATTTTAAAAAAAGAGTTTGAGGAGAAATGGTGTCAGTTATTTTTGGAAATTTTGGTAAAATTCCTCTTTGAAGCCATCTGGCCCTGAGCTTTTCTTTTCAGGAAGATTTTTGATGATTGACTGGATCTCTTTACTAGTGATTGTTTTGTCAAGACCTTCTATTTCTTCTTGGGTCAGTCTAGGTTGTTCATGTGTTTCAAGGAAATTGTCCATTTCTTCTTTGTTGTCTAGTTTGTCAGCTTACATTTGTTCATAGTATTCTCTCAGGATTTTTTATATTTCTTCAGGATCCATAGTAATAACCACCCTCTCATTTCTGATTTTGTTTTTTGAGTCTTCCCTCTTTTTGAATTTGTTATTCTAGCTAAGGGTTTGTCAATCTTGTTGTTCTTCCCAAAGAACCATCTTTTGGTTTTAATTATTCTCTCTCTATTTTTTGCTCTCATGATAATTTATTTCTGCTTTAATCTTTGTTATTTCTCTTCTTCTTCTTCCTTTAGGGTTGTTTACTGTTCATTATTTAGTTTCTTCAGTACAGTTAGGTCTTTGGTTTTAGTTCTTTCTTCCTTTTTTTGTTTTGTTTTTTGTTTTTTTTTGTTTTTTATTTTGTTAAATTTTTTCTTCCTTTTTAATGTTTGCTTTTAGAGCTAAAAATTTCCCTCTTGGTACCACCTTTGCTGCATCCCATAGATTTTAATATGTTGTTTTCTCATTTCCAATAATCTCTAGATTGTTACCAATTTCTCTTGAGATTTCTTCTTTGACTCACTGATTGTTTAGGAGTGTGTTGTTTAACCTTCATATACTTGTGAAAGTTTTGGTTATTTTGTGGTTATTGATTTACAGCTGCATTCCATTGTGGTCAGAAAATGTGCTTTGAAGAATTTCAATCTCTTTTTTAAATTTGTTGAGACATCTTTTGTGGCCCAGAATATGACCTATCCTGGAGAATGTTCCATGAGCACTAGGGAAGAATGTGCAGTGGTAATTTGGGATGCAACCGTCTTTATATTTCTGTTAAATCTAATTCATTTATCACATTGTTTGGTTCTCAATTTCCTTATTGGTCATTTTTCTAGTTGTTCTGTCCATAGAAGAGAGTAGTGTATTGAAGTCTCCCACTATTATTGTAGAAACATCTATTTCTCCCTTCAGTTTTGCCAGTGTATGTCTCATGTACTTTGGAGCACCTTGATTGGATGCATAAACATTTAAGATTATTTCTTCTTGGTGAATTGTCCATTTTATTAATATATAGTGTCCTTCTTTGTCTCTTATGACATCTTTGCATTTAAAGTGTCTTTTGTCTATTAGAATTGCTACCCCTGCCTTTTTTTGGCTGTAGCTTGTGTACAATATTTTTTTCCATCCTTTCACTTTTAATCTCTTTGTGTCCTGGGTCTAAGGTGAGTTGCTTGTAGGCAGCATTTTGATGGATCATACTTTCTTTTTCATTCTGCCAGTATTTTAATTGGGGAGTGTTCCAGTTTGCTAATGCTGCTGTTTTGCAAAACACCAGAAATGGATTGGCTTTTATAAAGGGGGTTTATTTGGTTACAAAGTTACAGTCTTAAGGCCATAAAGTCTCAAAGGTAAGGCATCAACAATCGGGTACCTTCACTGAAGGATGGCCAATGGCTCCCAGAAAACCTCTGGGCTTGGAAGGCGTCTGCTTGCTCCTAAGTTTCAATTCAAAATGGTGCTCTCTAAAATGTCTCTTTTACCTGCAGCTATTTCCAAAATGTCACTCTCAGTTGCTCTGAAGTCTCTCTGTTTGTGAGCTCTTTTTATAGAACTCCAGTGAACTAATCAAGACCCACCCTGATTGGGTGGAGCCACATTTCCATGGAAACATTCAATCAACAGGTCACACCCTAATCAAAGGTGTCGCTCACAGTTGGATGGGTCACATCTCCATGGAAACAAGCAATCAGAAGGTTCCAACCTAATCAGCACTGATACCTCTGCCCCTACAAGATTGCCTTAAAGAATATGGCTTTTTCTGGGGGGCATAATATATACAAACTGGCACAGAGAGTTGAATCCATTCACATTGAAAGTTAATACTGTAAAGGCAGTTCTTGAAACAACCATCTTATCCTTTGGTTTTTATTTGTCAGATCTATTTTTTCCACTCTCTCTCTCTTTTGTTTGTTAAGTTACCCTTACAAATACTTTTCAGTTCTGTTCCCTTCTCCAAACTTCTCTCTCTTTCCTTTTTCTTCAACTGGCAGAACTCCCTTTAGTATGTCTTGCAGGGTAGGTCTCTTGTTAACAAACCTTCTCCACGCTTGTTTGTCTGTGAAAAATTTAAATTCTCCCTCACTTTTGGATGACATCGTTGCTGGATAAAGAACTCTTTGCTGTGAACATGGTGACATAAATTGCAACTGAAAACTCCTTTCCAGAGATTCAATAAAAAAAAAAGGACAATTCTGAATTGCTTGAAACTCTGGAGGAGGATATAGACTGGAGAAGGAACCCTGCAAATGCTGAATTGAAGAAAGAGAAGAAGTATTAGGTAGGAATTTCTGTTCTGGAACAGTTGGTCCTCTCCCATCCCCCTTACTCAGTGTCAGTGTGGGAAAGGCACAGAATATGCAGATGGGACTCCTCCCACCAGGGACACATTCTATAAAATTTTCTCACAGTAGTGAGACATGCCCCCACCTTTTGAAGACTGGGGAGTTAGGGGAGACATTTCAAGGCTCAGGTCTGTGAGGGACAAAGAGACTGAGAAAACATAGACTGCATTTCCAGCCCTGGGTCCAAAAACCCTTCCGGTACCCTTGCAGAAAGCAGCAGCTAGCAGCCATTTCCTTGCCTTGGGGGCAGCTGGAGTACTGGGTCAGCTGAGGGACTCTCCTGCCATAGGTGGAGCCCCACATCAATTCAGATTTTGGTTGGCAAAGTGAGAGAGAGAGAGCATAGGAATTCCACAGTTTCAGCTCACCTGTGTAGATGCAGCCTATGCTTGGAGGCAAAGCAGCCTGAGGGAGTGATTAAATTACCAAACACCAATATCTTCTGGACATTCCAGAAGGTGCAAGAGATTTAAAACACTTAAAGGATGCTCCAGACACTTTCTTAGGACCACAGAAGCTGGTCCATGGTCCCTACCTGGAAATACAGCCATGTTTTGGCTGAGAAATACAGAAGACCCAACTGTTAAAGCAGGATTCTAAAACAAACCCAGGTCTTGCTGACTGGTGAAAAACAGCACCACTGGAAGCCTGCAGATTTGCATTACCACACACAGTGAACTTGCTGGGGTGCCCTATGCCTACCTCCCACCCTTGTGGCACACCACAGTGGGCATCTGATTGTGGGGGGTGTCTGGGGGATAGAGCCAGTATTACAACTGGCCAGCAAGAGAAACAAAGAAAAGATAGATATCAAAGACAACCAACAAGAAAACTCTAGGCATAAGAGAGAAAACAACTTCCAAAATAAATTAATCAAGAAAATCAGATGCCTAGACAGCAAATAATAAGAGCCACACCAGGAAACATGAATATATGGCCAGTCAATCAAACAAACTAACACCTCAACTGAGATTCAGGAGTTGAAACAACTAATTAAAGATGTTAAATCTTTTAAATCAAATCAACATGTTGAAAGAAAGTGTGAAAAAAGAGATGAAGGGAAAAAAAAGACACTGGATGACCATAAGGGAGAATTCATAAGCTCTAAAAACAAATGATAGAACTTAGGAGAATGAAAGACAAAATAGAAGAGATGAGAAAAAACAATGGAGACATACAACAGCAGACTTGGAGAAACAGAAGAAAGTATTAGTGAACTAGCAGACAGGACATCTGAAATCCTACATACAAAGGAACAGATAGGAAAAAGAATGGAAAAATATGAGCAGGGTCTCAGAGTACTGAATGACAACACGAAGTGCATAAATACATGTTATAGGTGTCCAAGAAGGAGAAGAGGAGGGAAAAGGGGAACAAAGAGTAATAGAGGAAATAATCAATGAATGTTTCTGAACTATATGAAAGAAATAAAATTACAAGTCCAAGAAGCACAGCATACCCCAACAGAATTGATCTAAATAGACCTATTCTAAGACACTAATCATATTTTCAAATATCAGTGGCAAAAAGAGAATTCTGAGAACAGCAAGAGAATAGCAATCCATTACATAAAAGGGAAGCTTGGTAAGACTAAGTGCAGATCTCTCAGCAGAAACCATGGAGGTGAGAAGACTGTGGTATCATATATTCAAGGTACTGAAAGAGAAAACTGACAACAAAGAATACTATATCTGGAAAAACTGTCCTCAAAAACCAGGGAGAGTTTAAAATATTTACAGATAAACAGGCACCGAGAGAGTTCATGAACAGGAGACCTCCTGTATGAGAAATACCAAAGGGAGTGCTACAGACAGATAGGAAAACACAGGAGAGTTTTGGAGAAGAGTTTAGAAATGAAGATATCAGGAGATAGAAAGAGGGTAGAGATTGGGCATTTGGTGCTGAAGGAGTATAGAATGTTCAAGAGGATTGGTTGTATAGATCCAGAAATGGATAGCACAATACTGTAATGATATGATATGTTGTAAGTACACCGAACAAAGATGACTGTGAGTATGGTTGAAACAGGTAGGTTAGGGGTATGTGTGACACCAGAAGGAAAGATAGAAGATAAGGACTGAGACTGTATAACTTAGTGAAAACTACAGTGGTCAATGATTGTGATTAAATGTACAAATATGAGATTGTTTTTACATGAGGGAGAACAAATTAATGTCAACTTTGCAAGATGTTGAAATGGTATGGTATTGGGGAAAAATACAATCAATGCAAACTAGAAAAAAAAGAATTCTTGGCTGGCAATTTTTCTCATTCAGGATCTTAAATATATCATAACACTACTTTCTTGCCTCCATGGTGCCTGCTGAGTAGTCAGTACTTAGTCTTATGTGGTTTCTCTTGTATGTGGTGAATCACTTCTCTCTTGCTGCTTTCAGGACTTTCTCCTCTTCAGCATTTGACAGTCTGATTAGTATATGTCGCTGAGTGGATCTATTTGGATTTATTCTATTTGGAGTTCATTGGGCATCTTTAATTTGTATATTTATGTCTTTTGTGAGGGTTGGGAAGTTTTCCCCCAATGATTTCCTTGAATATTCTTCCTATCCCTTTATTCTTATCTTCTTCTGGGGCACAAATGAATACTATATTTGTGCACTTCATGTTGTCCAACATTTTCTTGTGATCCATTACAAATTTTTCAATTTTTTTCTGCATTTGTTTTTTGTGTGTTTGCATTCAGTTGTCTTGTCCTCTAATTCACTTATTCTTTCTTCTGCCTCTTCAAATATGCTGTAGTGTTTCTCTAGTATATTTTAAAATTGATCTGTAGTATCTTTCATTTCCATAAGATCTGCTATTTTTCTATTTACTATTTCAAATTCTTTATGCTCTTCTAGGGCCTTCTTACTTTCATTTATACCTTTAGCCAACCCATGACATTGTTTTGGAAAATTGTATGTTCTTCTTTGATTAATTTCTCCAAATTCTGTGTATCCTCCAGGTTTTAAATTTGGTCTTTTGACTTGTCCGTGTCTTCCTTGACCTTCATATGCTTTGTGATTTTCTGTTGACTTAAGGTCATTTTCTTATGTTGATAAGGTTATTTGGGGATATGTAGGATTATTTGGACATTTACATAAAATTTAGCAGAACCACAGCTTGCTGGAGTGCACTTTCTCTATCTTCCCAGCAGATGGTGCTCTTGGGCCACCTCTTACCCTCAAGCCTGCTTTTCTCTGACTGCGGGTGCATGCTGGTTGAGTTCCAAACCAGGTGTAAATCCAATCAGTGCAGCAGTTCTCCATGGTCACTGGGTACTGCCATTCCTGGGGGTGGGTTAGGCCCTGTGCACTTCAGCAGAGAGTCTGCTTAATGGCACAGTGGGTCTGGTGATTCACGCCCCCAAATGGATCACTCTTGGGCTGTGAGCTTGTGAGTTTCACCCAGGTCTTAGTGAGCTCTAAAGCACCCCTCTTTCTGTCAGCCCTCTAGGTCCCTGCATGCTGTGCCCCTGCAAGCCTCTGGTAAGGGGGAGCAACTCCTGGTGCTTCCACATGGCACCCTCACTTTTCCCTGCCTCTCAGGCTTGCACAACATGGGCTTCTGTGGGGCAAAAATGAATGCACCAAGTTTTCTGTGTGCATTCAACACAGGTCCTCTGGTTCCCCAATTCATTCACATGATCTCATGGCTGCGGGGCTTAAAAGGGTTATTTCCCAGATAATTGCTGAGATGGGTGTGTGGGTTTGGAGAGATGCTCTCTCTCCTTCTTGGCCAGCAGGCTCACAGCTGCCAGCCCTGTTAGTGGTCCCTGTTGAATAAACTCACCCCATCCTTTCAGTCGTAATTTCTCCACTCTTTCAATCAAGTTCCCACTAAATACTGTGGAGATCCTACTCTGACCACTGTCCTGGTCATTTTCTGCCTTTTTCTCTAGCTATTTCATGGGGAAGAAGTTTGCTTTGTCTCTTCTATTCCATCATCTTCCCAGAAGTCCTGAGTTATCTCTAAGATGAGAACCATCTGCGTACAAGAAAACATCTTCATTATCAATTGGGGGTTCTTGTAAATCTGTTGGAGGGGTTAATAATCATCAGTTAAAGCATGCAGTCCTGAGGAGTATGGAGTAAAGTTGTGACAATGAACAAAGGAGACATTGGACTGGAAGTGGGAGGATTTTTAGGAAGTTGATCTGTTGGTGGAGAGGTGTGGATTGTGATTAGGATGGAGAAGATTCAACAGAACAAGGGACCCAGTCAAGGGAGTTTCCATCATGAATTCCTCAGTTGGTACTAAAAGTGGTCACAATGGACCTCATGCAAGTGGGGAGTGTGCTGGTTTGGATCTGTTACAAAGGGCCATGTTCTCTTAATCCACTCTTGTGGGGGAAGACCTATTGTGGTCGGGACCTTTTGATTAGATAGTTTCTAAGGAGATGTGACCCTGCCCATTCAAGGTGGGTCTTAATCCCCTTGCTGGAGTCCTCTATGAGAGAATAAAAAGCAGAGACATTTTGGAGAGAACCCAGAGAAGCTAAGAGATGTAATCCAGAGTTTGCCCCTGGGGAAAACAAGGAGGACCCACAGGAGCTGAGAGAGCCATTTTGAAACCAGGAGCCAGAAGTTCAGCACACGTTGCCATGTGACTTCCTGTGTGATCAAGGGACCCCGGATGCCAGCTGCCTTTCCTCAGAGAAGGTGTCTCCTCTTGATGCCTTGAATTGGACACTTTCATTGCCTTAGAACTGTAAATTTGCAACCTAATAAGTCCCCATTGAAAAAGCCAACCCATTCATGGTATATTGTATTCCAGCAGCTTTAGCAAACTGGGTAGTTTGTAATTAGGGTCTCTGATTGGGAGTGCCAGCAAACTATGCTTGATTCCCTTGAAAAGACTAGATTCCTCCCCAATAAGGGGCTCAATTTATTTTGTTTTAAACAAGGTGCATATGTGCCATCATGGAAAAATTAGGAATCCAATTTCTACAGTGCTTGCAAGGCCTAAAAATTTTCTTAATTAAGGTTTGTCTGGGGAGAAGGGAATATTTGAGTGGTCTGGATTGGGTCAGGGTCTAGGAGGAGGCCCTAGGGGCAGGGGTGGGTAGGGCAGAAAGAATGCAACCTGTATCTGTAAGCCATGGGTTGGAATAGTATCTAAAAGGGGATGATAACAGATGAACGCAGTGTGTTCTCTGCCCAGTGAGCATAACAGCCGGTCCATGACATGGGTTTCTAAGAGAGAAAGAGTTTAATGCTAGGCCCAAAGCAGGAGAGCAGATGCTATTCAGCTCCAAAGTCTGCCTCTGAGAGTCTCAGGATTTCAGGGTTTTTATGGATTCAAACAAGAGTCATTAAAATAGTAAGTCTACACAGGGCTGGGATTAGGCTAGAAAAATCACCATAAAAGTACGCACACAGAGGGTTGGGGCCAGGCTGGAATGGCTGTTACAAGAGGAAGTCTACACAGGGCTGGAGCCAGGCTAGAATAACCAATACAATAGTGAGTACAAACAAGGGTAAGACTAGTTGAGTTTCAGTAATTTCAGATATTAACTTCTGCCTATTCTACAATATAGAAAGAAAAACATCTATATAATGATTCAGTAATCATAATCATTTGTTGATTCTTAATTTCTCTGGTGGTTAAATTTTATTTCTTTGATGGAAAAGACAGGAATATATTTGGGACTTAATTCCTTACCCTGGTCTGTTGAATCTGGTTCTCAGAGTTTCCAATTAATGTCCACCTTTTGGGAGAAAGATATGTGTGCTTGGAATCATCCAAGGAAATCCCTTCTGCAAAGGTGAATTGGGGCAGAGGGAACTAATGAATGTTTAAGAGTGCCTTGTAAACATTCTACTTGAACAGGAAATGGGAGGGATTTAAAGATGGCCATGGGGTTTTTTTTGAGAGTCCCACAATTTGAATTGTTTCTGTACTCTCTGGAGGAGGATAATGTGGATGGTGTGCGGTCGGGGTTACTGCTTCTGGGGGGAGGGGCGGCCGGTAGCTGAGCCCTCAGCTCTCGGGGCTGCTTAAAGGGTACCGGCGGCGGGGGCTCTTTCCCGGAGGCGAGGGAGAGGCGGAGGACTTGGCCGGGTCCTCGGCGAGAGGCGTGCAAGGTGTGGAGGGCGGCGATAAGGACAAGACACTCTTCATCCAGTAGGAGTATGCGCCAAAGAGGCTTTATTCAGGGGTGATCACAGGTTATATAGGCTGGTAAGAGGGGCAGGGCAGGAAAGGAGGTGAAGCAGCCTTAAATGGCAATACTGAAGGGAGAGGGGCTAGGATTGGTTCTGAGAGGACACAGGAGCCGTTGCAGCGGGCGGGGGTTGTTCTGGCCACGGTGCATGCGCGCTGGCGGTGGCAGGAGTGGCCTTGGCACCAGGGAGTGAGTGGGTAAGATAAGGAAGTGGGGAAAGGGCAGTTGGGAGAAAGGCGGTTTCCTCCGGCAAGCCTCCCCTGCCAGTGGCATTTTGGGTGAGGAAAAGGGAGCTGCCTTGACCTCGCTCCCCAGGCTCGGGGGGGCTGCAGAGGGCACTCACGCCCGTACCTACTACCCTCCCCAGGGGGTGATCAGGTCCCCTGGCCCAGGCCTGGCAAGCCGAGGTACAAGCTCAGTCACCCGCAATGGTGGGATTCAAGAGAGAGAAGGTGGCCCCAGTGTCTACTAGAGCCAGCGTACCTCACTTCCACCTGTCTGTTCTTTTTTGCCTAAAGATGTTGAAATTGAGATATTAAGAATTAACAAATTAATATGATTACTGAATCATATAGAAATTTTCCTGTCTATATTGTAGGATAGAAATTAATGCAGTAAATTACTGAAACTCAAGTACTAGCCCTGTGTGTACTTACTATTTGGATGGTCATTCTAGCCTGGTCCCAGCCCTGTGTAGACTTACTATTTAATTGTTATGCTAGTCTAGTCCCCAGCCCTTGTATACTTACTAATGGAATGGTTAGTGTTCCAGTTTGTTAATGCTGTCATTATGTAAAACACCAAAAATGGATTGGCTTTTATAAAGGGGATTTATTTGGTTACAAATTTATAGTTCTAAGGCCATAGAAGTGTCTAAACTAAGGCATCAACAAGAGGACACCTTCACTGTTGAATGGCCAGTGGTGTCTGGACACCTCTGTTAGCTGAGAAGGCACATGGGTGGCATCTACTAGTCCTTTGCTTCCAGGTTCTGGTTTCAAAATGGCTTTCTCCAAAATGTCTCTGAGCTTCTGTCCCCCTTAGCTTCTCTCTCTCTCTCTCAGCTGTCTGCTTGGTTCTCCTGGAGCATTTCTGTCTGAGCATCTGAGAGTCCTCTCTTATCTTCTATGGGGCAAACCCTGGGCTTCATCTCTCAGCTTAGCATCTCCAAACATCCTTCTGTCTGCATCTCCCAGCATCTCCAAGTGTTGAGGTTTGTGTCAGCTCTTAGCTTCTCCTGGAGGCAAGCTCTGGATTACATATCTTAGCTTCTCTCCTAATGTCTCTCAGCTTCTCTAAGCTACTTGTTTCCATGCACTTTCTTAAAGGACTGCAGTGAGCTAATTAATACCACTCCCCCCCCACACACATAGATGAATGGGGTCAAACAAGCCATAAAAACCCTGAACTCTTTAGACTCATGGGAAAGACTTTGGGACCAGTAGGCCATCTGCTGCCCTCTTTGCCTGTAACATTAAACTGTCGTTCTTTGAAGCCCCAGTGTCAGGGATTGGCTTGTATGCATGTCAGGTAGAGAACACACTCCTTTTTTTCAGTATCAGCTTGACGTGAATAATTGGAAAAACCTCTGCCATTTCCCTGGGCATCCCTAGCAGCACACTGAAAGGCACTTTGCTTTCTTAGAGGGCAAAGAGAGCATTGGCAGTTGCTACTCTTTGTGTGTTTATTGGGCACCGTCTTCTCCAATGTCCAGGTTGTTTACAGTAATTACAGGTACCATGCCCTGAGCCCTGATTCCTAAATGGTTCATTGGGGCTTCTTTATCTGCTGTACTTGGAAATTCATGGTTTGTGCTAATGTATTTAGGCCATTTTTGCTTGCAAGGATTTCTTTTTTTCTTTTCAGCCTATTTAAAGGTGCAATTTAATTTATCTGTAAGATTTACTAAATCATTAGTTCCATCATGGCCCAATTTAGCATTTGGTTCTGGAAAACATAACATAGCATTATGTTTTACAGTGGTGGCTAGTTCTTTTGAAAGCCCACTAACAAATGTAGAAATAAATAGGGTATAGATTTCATAGTTAATATGGTCAAGATCTGAGAATTGTTTAAAGGTTTTTTGAGCCTGTTATATATGGGCTCATTGGGTTTCTGGGTACATTGTTGGTTTTTTCTCCAATTGGTAAACTTAGGAAAAGCTTCAGGCATGACCTCATGAATTCCTTAGTTTAAATGCTTCAGTTTGTCAGTAGTTCTTCATCTTGAAAGCCATTTGAGGAATATTTCCAGCTTGCTTTGTCTATCCAGATTTTGGCATGACCTTCCCCAGCAGCTATGGAATTAATTGGGAAAGGGTCTGAGTTTCCAGGCTTGTAAGTCTGAATGATAAGGTTGAATCCTTTTGCAAAACCTGCAGGTTTTCAGTAGGATTTGGGAACTCTTATCACCATAGAATGGGGGTTAAGCTAAGCTAGGACATAGAAAAGGACAGGAGGGGTTAAAGCAGGGCTACATCAGAGTCAGGAGTTCTGGATAATTTTTCAAGCTTGATTAAGTGCTTCGATAAGTGTTTGATAGCATTCTTCAATTCACTATTTGTTTCTTGAAGAAAGGTAATTTTAGAATTAGTTATATGTTTGGAAGCTTCAAAGTACCAATTAAAATAAGTATCCCAGGGACTTCCAGGAAGATGGTGGAGTGAGTGAGGCAGAGTGGGCTTCTCCCCCATGAAAGAAACAGCAGTTTCCAGATGTGACCAGCCATAGAGGGTCCCCTACAATACATGGAGGGGATGTGGACAAAAACATGGGGAGATGGTGCTTTGAGGGATGGGGTGAATTTGTTTGGCCAGGTCCACCTCCCGGGGTGCAGCAATGATAAGTGGGCCACTGGGCACGGGAGTGGACAGCAGCTCTCCACTCCTGTGCACTCACTATGGGGTGATCCTCCCCCATAGCCAGTGGGGAGCTCCTTATGTAAATAAAGGACTCTGTGGATCAAATTAAAATTATACCAGAGGCAGAGGCAGAAGAAAGAATAGGTGAACTAGAAGACAGAGCAATTGAATGTGAACACATACAAGAACAAATGGTGAAAACAATAAAAAATTTGAAATGGATCTCAAGGAAATGATGGACAACATGCAGTGCACAAATATAAGAATCATTGGTGTCACAGAAGAAGGGTAAAGGGCTAGGAAGAGTGTTTCAAGACATAGTTGGGGAAAACTTCCTAACCCTTCCAAATGACATAAATATGCAAACCAGAAATGCTCAATGAATTCCAAATGGAATAAATCCAGATAAACCCACTCCAAGACATATACTAATCAGATTGTCAAATGATGAAGAAGAGAATATTTTGAAAGCAAGAGAGAAGCAATACAAGAGAAACCACATAAGACTAAATACTGACTACTCAGTTGGCACCATGGAGGCAAGAAGGCAGTGGTATGACATATTTAAGATTCTGAAAGAGAAAATTTTCCAGCCAAAATTCTTTATCCAGCAAGGCTCTCCTTTCAAATTGAAGGAGAGTTTAAATTTTTCAAAGACAAACAAATGCTGAGAGAATTTGTTATCAAGAGTCCTGCCCTGCAAGAAATACTAAAGGGAGCTCTACCAGCTGGGAAAAAAGAAAGGAGAGAGTGGTCTGGAGAAGAGTGCAGAACTAAAGAGTATTAGTAAGGGTAACAAGAGAAAAAGAGACACAGAGTGAAAAATAGACCAACAACTAAAAACCAAAGAATAAGATGGCTGGTTCAAGAACACCCTTCACAGCAGTAACTTTGAATGTAAATGGATTAAACTCTCCAATCAAATATACAGACTGGTAGACTGGATTAAAATGTATGAACCATTGATACACTGTTTACAAGAGACTCATCTTAGACCCTGTGACACAAAGAGACTGAAAGTGGAAGGATGGAAAAAAGTATTCTATGCAAGCTGCAACCAAAAGGAAAAAGGAGTAGCTATACTATTATCAGACAAAATAGACTTTAAATGCAAATATGTTGTAAGAGACAAGGATGCTGTATATTAATAAAAGGGACAATTCACCAAGAAGAAGAAATAATCACAAATCTTTATGCACCCAATCAAGGAGCTCCAAAATACATGAGACAAACACTGGCTAAACTGAAGAAAGCAATAGACTTGTCTACAATAATAGTGGGAGACTTCAGTACATCACTCTCTTCTATAGATAGAACTAGACAGAGGACCAATAAGGAAATTGAAAACCTAAACAATATGATAGATGAATTAGGCTTAACAAAAATATAAAGGCATATATAGATCATTACATCCCAAAGTCCAAGGATATACAATCCTCTCTAGTGCCCATAGAACATTCTCCAGGATAGATCATATGCTGGGGCACAAAAAAGTCTTAATAAATTTAAAAAGCTTGAAATTGTTCAAAGCAAATTGTCTGACCGTGATGGAATGCAACTAGAAATCAACAACCACCAAAGAACCAGATCTTTCACAAATATATGGAGGTTAAACAACCCACTCCTAAACAAGCAGTGGGTCCAAGAAGAAATTGCAAGAGAAATAGGTAAATATTTGGAGACAATTGAAGATGAGAACACAACATACCAAAACCTATGGGATGCAGCAAAGGTGGTGCTGAGAGGGAAATTTATAGCTCTAAATGCATGTATCAGAAAGCAAGAAAGAGCTAAAACCAAAGACCTAACTGAACAACTGAAGAGCCTAGAGACTGCTTAGCAAATTAACCCTAAAGCAAGTAGAAGAAAAGAAATAACAAAGATTAAAGTGAGATGTTACCCCACCCATTCAGGGAGGGTCTGAATTGGGTCACTGGAGTTGTATAAAGGTGTTTACAGACAGAAGGACCTCAGAGGACCTGAGAGTGACATTTTGAAGAGGAGCTGTAGCTAAGAGAGGACAAAATGCCCCAAGAGCAACATTTTGGAGAACACCATTTTGAAACACTATCTGGGAGCAAGCAGACACCAGCCACGTGCCTTCCCAGCTAACAGAGGTTTCCCGGACGCCATTGGCTATCCTCCAGTGAAGGTACCCGATGGCTAATGTGTTACCTTGGACACTTTACGGCCTTAAGACTGTAACTGTGTAACCAAATAAACCCCCTTTATAAAAGCCAATCCATCTCTGGTATTTTGCAAAATGGCAGCATTAGCAAACCAGAACAAGATGCTTGCCTGATATACTTCTAAAGGATGACACTAGCACAGAGAGTTGACAACAGAAGGGTGTATGGGAAAGATCTACCCTTTGCACATGAGAGACTGTAATTAATAGGAATGCCATACTAGTACCACACAAATACTAGGGACAAATAATTAAGGGCTGAAAAGAGCTATCGGGCATATTGGGTCACGAGGATTGTTTAAAATGGAGAGTGATGAGACTTGCACAACTAAGTGATAATGTGAAATATGGATGGATTATTGTGGACATAACATCTGCTATGTGAACTTAGGAACCTCCTACTTTGTATGTCAAACCCTGGACCTTGAGGCTCGCTCTTGTGAAACAAATGGTTATAAATGGGAGGCTAAGCCAACCCATAATTATGCCTAGGAGTCACCTTCAGAGAACCTCTTTGGTTGCTCAAATATAGGCTTTCTCTCTCTGAGCCCAATTCTGCAAATAAATTCACTACCCTCCCCCAGATGTGGGACAGGACCCCACAGGTGAATGAATCTCCCTGGCAATGTGGGACACAGATTCTGGGAATGAGCCTGACCCTGGCATCGAGGGGTTGGGAATGAAAAAAAAATAAGTATCTTAATCTGGTTGCTTAGTTTTAGATTGTCTTTTTTCTAGATGAGTGTGCAAATATACCCATTTATGCATATCAAAAAGATCCCCATTGTGGCCATTGTAATTCTGCATTTTCTCTAGTGCTCCAGGTCCAGTGGGATAAGAAGTTACATAAGGCAAGACCATAATTTTTGTACAGGAAACTTAGAGTTCCTAGATGGCTGGGAACCTACTCTTTCAGTAGTTATGATGGTGAGCAGTCCTGAAGCCCAAGCCTGAGAGGAGCTGTCTGGGTTTGGGGCAGGTGTGATGTTTTAGGTGTACCTCCCAGGCGACACTTGTTTTACTTGGTGGACAGCCTGGGCACTAGTTGTCCCACCGGTGACTAGGTGTCCCCCATTTATTTAATTGCTCACAGTCAGAATAGTGGTCAAATTAGTTGTTAGGGTGGCGTCCCTCCACTGTAGAGCTCATTCAAGGTGGGAATTTTAAAGACCCATTTGAGTTCTCACCAGACAAGGAGATTTTCCTCGTATACTGTTCCAGTTTGCTAATGATGCTAAAATAAAATAGACCAGAAATGGATTGGCTTTTAAAATGGGGGGGGGGGTTATTAGTTCACAAATTTGCAGCTCCAAGGCCATGAAAATGTCCCAGTTAAGGCATCAACAGGACGCTACCTTCTCTGAGGAAAGGCCGATGGCATCTGGGCTTCCTCTGTCCCAGGGGCAGGCACAGGACTGGAGTCTGCTGGTCCTTTCCCAGGTTTAGCTTCTGGTTTCTGTGGCTTCTCCACAATGTCTCTGGGCTTCTGTCTCAGCTTCTCTTAAGATCAAACTCTGGATTACGCATCTTAGCTTCTCTCCAAATTGTCTCTTTCAGCTTCTGAGCTCTCTCTCCATGAGCTCTCTCAAAGGGCTCCTGTAAAAGATGAAGACCCACCTTGAGTAGACAGGGTCACGTCTCCATGGAAACAACCTAATCCATGTCGGTCACACCCACAAGAGTGCTTGAAAGAACATGGCTTTTCTGGGGGACATAACAGCTCCAAACCAGCACATTTAACAAAAAGGGCAAGCACGAGAGCTGCTGCCACCTGTCAGAACCACGAGAACCAAGATCCAAATGCCCTTTACCAGGAGAATCCCAAAGAAAGGCCAGAACCTCAACCCAAAAGAGGGAGATTCACAGCCAAGAGGACTCCCCACAGGCACCCTGGGCTGCTGGGGGGACGGCAGAGCTCAGGGGCTCCAGCCAGTACCGGCTCGAATCCAGCGTGGCCCCGGGGTTGGGCAGCGGTGGCTCCAGGGCCCATTTCTGACACCGTGTAATGTTGACTGAGAAGTGACACACTGAGCTGTCAGGCAACAAAGACATTCATGTGGGGCCTTATAATTGCAACTCGGGAGACGGGTTCAGGGAGCTCCCCAAATCATGTCCCGTCTTGGCATTTCCAGGTGAGGGTTTTCAAAGGAATAGAAGATTGGACGAGCTGTTTGTGGTTGGTGAAGACTTGGTGCCCGGTTTGCTAATGCTGCCGGAATACAAAACAGTGCAATGCACATGCCACATCCCGGACCCCAAAATGACAAGATCTTTACATGTACAGAATACATTCATCCTATCACAGTATCACAAAAACTTAAATCATTTCAATAACAATATGTGAGTACGAGATCCTGTCAGAATCAGTTACAGGCGTGGTCTGTCCTAAGGCATAATTCCTGTGTAGCTGTGGGCCTGTGAAACTTAGAATGTTACGTGCTTCCAATATACAAAGGAGGGACATTCATAGGATAAACATTCCCATTGCCATAAGGAGAAACTGAAAGGAAAACAGGGTTAACAGGACCAAAACAGTTCCTAAAACCTGCAGGACAAACTCCATTAGATTTCAAAGTCTGAGAGTCATTTACAGAATGACCTTGCAGCCTTGGGGCTTGAGAGAGCGGGAGTCTAACCCTTCCTAAGGGCCTTTGCGGCAGCCCTTTCCTCTCCAAACGCTGGGGTGAGTGCTCTAGCATATCCACACATTGGGGAGACCACCTTCTCGGCCCCACCCTCCTCAAACATTGGGGCAGAACCCAGATTCTCTTCCGTCTCCAGGGCACATGCTCACCCCTTCAGAACAGTGGGGCGGTGGCCAGGCTCTCCCCAGTCCCCTGGGAATGTGCTCCACCCTCTCTGAGGCCTGAGGTGACAGCACTCTTCTTGAGCATTGAAGCAGAAGGCCCACCCTCAACCTCCGGGGCAAACTCACCCTTTCCATGCGTGTGGGCCACTCCGCTCTCCCAGCCCAAGGCCTCTTGACTCCAGACCTCAACCTCCATGGCTCCATCTTTGAAGAAGTTTTTTCTTCAATTTCTTCCTGCCAGTCTATAAAGATCTCACAAAAATTCTGTTGGCTTCACATGAAGCACACAGGGGTCAAAGCCTTCAGAAAATAGGACTTTCCACAAATTCTTTCTGGATAACTCCATCTCCAATCTTGGCTTGTACTGAAATGGTGGCTGGGTTCCATGTTTGGTTAAATCCTCACGTTGGGCTGTAGCTTCTTGGGTTCCACCCCCTGGAAGTCCCGAGTTTTTCAGGCCATAAATCTCTGGTTTCTTTGAAACCAAGAGTTCGTTTCTCAGCTTATCTCTGTCCTGTCACATTTTACTATAAGCTGCAAAGAGAAGCCAGGCTGCACTTTTGATATTTAGAGTCAAAATCTGTTCAGCTGAGTATCCCAGGTTGTCGTTTTCAAATTCTGCCTTCCATCCAGCACCAGGACTCAATTTTGCCAAATTCTCTGCCACTTTAAAACAAGGATCGCCTTTCTTCCCGTTGGCAATGACACATTCATCATTTCTGTTTAAGTCCTCATCAGAGGTATCTTTAGAGTCCATATTTCTACCAACAGTCTCTTCAAAGCAATTTAGGCCTTTTCTATCAAGCTCCTTCACAATTCTTCCAGAATCTTCCCCGTATCTGTTTAAAAAACTGTTCCAACATGTTTGGTGTTGGCAAACTCAGCAGCTCCCCGCTTATGGTACCAAAATCTGTTCCGGTTTGCTAATGCTGCTAGAATTAGATGGATTGGCTTTTATAAAAGGGGTTTATTTCATTACACAGTTACAGTCTTAGGGCCATAAAGTGTCCAAGGTGACACATCAGCAATCGGGTACCTTCACTGGAGGATGGCCAATGGTGTCCGGAAAACCTCTGTTAGCTGGGAAGGCACGTGGCTGGCGTCTGCTCCAAAGTTCTGGTTTCAAAATGGCTTTCTCCCAGGACGTTCCTCTCTAGGATGCAGCTCCTCAAAAATGTCACTCTTAATTGCTCCTGGGGCATTTGTCCTCTCTTAGCTTCTCCGGAGCAAAAGACTGCTTTCAAAGGCCATCTCCAAAATGTCTCTGTAAGCTGCAGCTCCTCTCTCAGCTCCTGTGCATTCTCCAAACTGTCCCTCTTGGCTGTAGCAAGCTTGCTCCTTCTGTCTGAGCTTATATAGTGCTCCAGTAAACTAATCAAGGACCAGGCTGAATGGGCAGGGCCACACCTCCCTGGAAATTATCTAATCAGAGCTATACCCACAGTTGAGTGGGTCACATCTCCATGGAAACACTCAAAGAACTACATCTAATCAACACTAATACATCTACCCACACAAGATTGCGTCAAAGATAATGGTGTTTGGTGGGACATAATGCATTGAAACTGGCACACTTGGGGAGCTCCAATGCCCTTCAGGTTAGATGGTTAACCGAGTTCTTTATCTCGGGGTTTGTTTTATGGTCTTCGGGGTTTGAGGAACGTGTCACTCGGGGCTTTGCCCACTGCAGCAGGTTGTGAGCTCTGGCGAGACCTGCCTGAGAAAATCCTCCAGAACAACTCCCAGCTCTGTTCTAAATCTCTTGGCTGGGGAAACTCCATTTTGTTTTATGTCTTTCTACACCCACTAGGCTCAGACAGCCTCCTGGGAGATCCTGGTTCTGCGGGTCTGCAGGTAACAGGGAAACCCGACGGTGATGCTCGTGGGAGCTCTGCATGTGGTCGTGAGCCCTCCCCAGGGACAGCCCACTGCTGAGCGCTGCCCTCCCGCCCCCTGCCCTTCCTAGCAGAGAGAAGTCCCAGGGTTTGGTGTCCTCTCAACGGCACCTGAGTCTGTGCTCTACGGGCAGTGTACACCCCGAGGGCACCTCATCTCTGCGGGTGAGCAGGGGGCAACTGCACCCCTAACTCGGGTCCCCCAGGCCGCGCTTAGAGCGACATTCCCCCTGCTAGTCTGACCACTGCCCAGCCTTGGTGGGAGCCTGAGGGTGCTCTCACACTGGGACACGGTGTTCGGGGGGGTAACGGAGGACCACTGAAGCGAGGGGCAGGGGGTGCTCCCCACCGGGGGCCTGCACTGTGGGGAAAGAGAAAGGGCGCAGGGCGGCGTCCGGAACGGAGCTGGTCACCGAGGCTCCAGTGGGCTGTGCTGGCCCCGCGGCGGCTCTGGAACGAGCTGACGTGACGGGGGTGGACAGTCAGGCGATGAAGGCCACAGGCCAAACGCCAGCAAGGCGGGCTCTGAGGGTGGGGCCGGTGGGTGCTCTCTGTGCCCCCCCTTCGGCTTCTCTGGGTGTACGTTTTCCATGGGTAATGATGCGGGGACATTTGAGTGTGGGAAACAGGTGGAGAGTAGAGATGGTGTGTGTGCACATGTGTGCAGTGTGTGATTGTGTGCACATGTGGGGGGTCCTCAGGGGCCGTGCGCACCCCAGCACCCTCCCTGCCGTGTCCTCCAGGATGGTCCTTTTTGCTTTCCGTCTTCCAGGGCGTACTGAGTTTCTGAGAAAGTTAAATCGTCACGCATTTATCTATATTTTGATATCTTGACTAATTTTTAAGTATTGGGTCAGGGATGAGAGAACAATAGCGTATGATAGATCTGCTATTTTGATGTAGGAGCCTCCTGCTAACATTTTTACTAGTAGGTCTTTCAAAACTTCTATGGACAATCTTGCACAGCCCCCTGTAAGTCCCTCCCGGGTTCAGCTGTGCAGGTGGAAGCGAGCACTGCCCCGACCCTGCGGCAGCTCCGAGCAGGACGGTCCACTGCAGCGTGCATGGGGCAGGGGTGTCGTCAGCTGGTGGCCAGGGTGGCTTTGGGGCAAGGAACAAGCACCCGCATTCTAGAAGTGGGTGCCAGGACCCACTGCCACCCGGGGCTCCTCACGCTCCCCGTGGCCTCTCGGCCGCACGAGACCCTCGTACTCATCAGGGAGAGAGCACGGTCACGCGCCGTGCCCACCTTACGGGTGAGCGTTCTGAGTGCCCGAGAGGCGGGGTGCCCAGGCCCCCAGGAGTGCAGGGGCGGCCTCTCCTCTCCGGCAGGTGCTCCTGCTGCCGCACTGGGCCCCCCTTTGTTAGTCATCCTACACGGCGGCCTGCATTCCCTGGATTTCTCTCTCTGCAGAACACAGGGAGCCAACACCAGGAACCGGGATCCGTGGGCGGCAGAGGTGCTGGACAGGAATGCTCAGCCCCAGGTAAGACATTTTGGAGTTTGGGTCATGGTGGTTTGATTCTCTAAAGCATAAAAATATTTCCTAAAAATGAGCAAAATCCCCATGGAAGTTACAGGGCTATAGGACATTTGCCAGTCGCCTGCCTCTCGATGCCAGTGGTCACCTGAAACGCCACTGATGCCCGGGCCATGTCCGCAAGGAGCGTGCTGGGGATGAGCCCGCAGGCTGCGCGGAGGTGACAGGCTACGCGTTCACCCGCTTATCTCCAGGTCTGTGCCAAGGGTTGTTGTTCCCAAATCCTACTGACCTATGAACTTTAACAAACAATAACACCTGCCATTTAAGATGCCTTTTGGTGAAAGGCCATGGCCTGTCTCTGAGCTCTCCGATAAACCCTTAAGGAGACCGTGGAGTGCTGTGAAAACACTGCCGGGGCCCACTGCCGCCAAGCAGGAGTCGTGTGGAAACGTACCAGGTGGAGACCACCTGTGGGAGCCCCCAGAGCCAGGAGGAATCCACGCCCACACGTGCACACACACGTGTCAAGCCACCAGCCCCGTCTGCGGGCGACAGAGCGAGCCTGACACCTGGACGCAGGGGCCGTGGTCTCGCCGTGGCGTCGGGGCAAAGCGAGCTGTTCTCCGCACCCGCATAGCCAGGGCTTTCTGCTCAGGGTCCTCTAGAGAAGGCGCCCGGAGACCGGCTGGACGAGAAGGGTCTGCTGAACCTTCTCCCTGAGGCTGGCCTCGTCCCTGTGCAGAGCCCTGTAGGGGGGCAGAAGTCGGACACCCCATTACCCGAGGTCTGCTGTGCCCCGAGCACTCGAGGAGACCCCCGAGGACCGGTGAGCAGCCTGCGGCGCCCGTGCGTCCTGTGCCGTCCTGCAGGGCGGGCCGGGCCGGGGTCTCGCTGCCGGTGCTCGGGAGCAGCAGAACGGGAAGGGGCTCCCCACAAAGGCAGCGCTGGAGGGGCCAGCACGGGGCCCCGGGAAGCCGGACCACACCCTTCAGTGGGAAACGTGCGGAGACGACAAGATAAAGGGGGCTTGTGGGGTACGGAGAGAGTGTAAGAAATGGAACAGGACAGCACAGAGTTTACGTTTTGTGGGACAGAAAATGAGACGAATGCTGTGCAGAATGCCCCGGTGGTTTGGAGGACAACCTCGGTGAGCCACAATCGAGCTCCGGAGGGATTTCTGCAAAACAGCACCTGAAGCCCCCGCGCTCGCTCCGTGCAGGTGAAATGGCTGCGAAGTGGGAGAAAGGAGGGGCGGGGGACACGGCTGCACCACCCACCACCGACCACCCATCCCCACGCAGCTGGGCGTGGCGTCAGGAGCTGCGGACCCTCCGAAGGCTCGGTGCCGGGGGGAGAGCTCCACTCGCGGCTGGAAGACTCGGTGTCCTCCAGGGAGGCGCGGACTCAGCACACCTGCCTGCTGCAGTCACAGGTGATTCCCAGGGCTTGCCTGTCAGTGTCCTTCCAGGGAGCTTTCAGAAAGGTGCAGCCTCCTATTTAAAAATACTCACCACTTAGTTTCTAAATGAGTACTGTTTCCTGTGACAGTGTCTTACAATTGTGTATTACTTTAGAGGGTAAAGAGCACATCATGCGTATGTGAAATTACTTAATCTTTGCAATGTGTCCTCCTGTTTCTAGACAGGGATATGAAGGCTCAGAAAGATTGTTTGATTTTTACATAATTGCAGAAAGGATTTAAGGTGGATTTTAAGGATCATAACGTACAAACAGATGGCATGAATGAAAAAGAGAGGGGAAAAGGAAATGAAAAGATGAGTCAAATGCAGCCAAGAGCTTGCAGGCTCTAGTCGTGTGGTAGGTTGATCACTAGAACTGACCATCGCTCTGGAAACAGGTGCGCACGTGGGTGCAGGATTCTCACAAGTGTCCGTGACACTGTTGAGACAGTAAGGGTTCTCAGGCAGGAGACTGAAGCAGTGAGGAGGCCCCCGAGAACCCGTGGGCTCGGCTGCCTGTGCCCCGAGGACAATGCCAACCTGGGCAAGTTGTCGCTTCACAGCAGGTGGAAGAGAAGACCAAGCTCAGAGCATGGACAAAATGGGAGGCCACGGAGTGGTATCCCCGTCAGTTTGGGACCCCCAAGGGGCTATGCCCACATTGAAGTGGTGAGCTAGAAGGGACTCACCTCCCCACCGGGGGCCCGGGAACCGGCAGCTCCCTCAAACCTCGGAGCTGAAAGGAGGAGAGAAAAACCACTCGCAAGTGGTGGGAGCAGCAGGCTGCCCCCAGCTTCCGGCTGCGAGGGTGACCCAGAGCCCCGAGCGCAGAACTCAGTGTGGGATAATTGTGGCCTGCTCATGGCAGGGGCCAGGCACCCCTCTGAGGGCTCACCCTTCATCCCAGTCACCAAGATTTTTCACAATTAAAAGAAAAATTAAAAGCTTCCCATAGGACTGGTGGCTTGATGGGTTGAGCCCTCTACCATAAGTTTTACCCTTGGGAAGACGGTTGCTGCAAAGGAGAGGCTAGGCCTCCCTGTATTTGTGCCTAAGAGTCTCCTCCTGAATGCCTCTTTGTTGCTCAGATGTGGCCCTCTCTCTCTGGCTAAGCCAACTTGAAAGGTGAAATCACTGCCCTCCCCCCTACGTGGGATCAGACACCCAGGGAAGTGAATCTCCCTGGCAACGTGGAATATGACTCCCGGGGAGGAATGTAGACCCGGCATCGTGGGATGGAGAACATCTTCTTGACCAAAAGGGGGATGTGAAAGGAAATGAAATAAGCTTCAGTGGCAGAGAGATTCCAAAACGAGCCGAGAGATCACTCTGGTGGGCACTCTTACGCACACTTTAGACAACCTTTTTAGGTTCTAAAGAATTGGGGTAGCTGGTGGTGGATACCTGAAACTATTAAACTACAACCCAGAACCCATGAATCTCGAAGACAGTTGTATAAAAATGTAGCTTATGAGGGGTGACAGTGGGATTGGGAATGCCATAAGGACCAAACTCCACTTTGTCTAGTTTATGGATCGATGTGTAGAAAAGTAGGGGAAGCAAACAAACAGACAAAGGTACCTAGTGTTCTTTTTTACTTCAATTGCTCTTTTTCACTCTAATTATTATTCTTGTTATTTTTGTGTGTGTGCTAATGAAGGTGTCAGGGATTGATTTAGGTGATGAATGTACAACTATGTAATGGTACTGTAAACAATCGAAAGTACAATTTGTTTTGTATGACTGCGTGGTATGTGAATATATCTCAATAAAATGATGATTAAAAAAAAAAAAAAAAAAAAGCTTCCCATAAAAAAAAATGAGTACCCTTGGAAACAAAGCACTGTGGGCAAGGATGACAGAATC
Source organism: Choloepus didactylus (assembly GCF_015220235.1). Lineage (NCBI taxonomy): Eukaryota > Metazoa > Chordata > Mammalia > Pilosa > Megalonychidae > Choloepus > Choloepus didactylus. The sequence goes on along the minus strand of NC_051317.1, from coordinate 24,604,108 downwards.
TATTGCAGAAACTGTCACACAAAGACTTCAGACATTAACACACCCAAACATAAAATAACTGTGAAAAACAAAGTTGAAAATATCTTAAGGGATCAGACATTTATTTTTTTAAAAAAAGTGCCAGGCAGATTTGAAAAAGTACCAAACAGAACTTACAGAAATGAAAAAATCACTGAAATTTAAAATAACACCTGACTGATGAATTTAACTGATTAGACATCATTGAAAAGTGAATTAGTGAACTGAAAGGTAGAGTTGAAGAAATTACATAACTAGATGCACAGAGAATAAAGAAAGGCAAAGTATGAAGGAAAGCGAATGAAAACAGAGCTTGAAGTGTATGATATGTCTAATCAGAGTCCCAGAAAGAGAGAAGAGGGAGAATGGAAAGAGGAAATATTGAAGACATGATGGCTGAGAATTTTGTGGCACTCTTGGAAGACCAACTCAGATTCATAAAGCCCAAGGAACCCAAGAAGAGCAAATAAAATTCTAACCTCATCCTAATAAGCTACCAAACACCTGAGAGGAAGAAAATATACTTTTTAAATATTCAGTGATTAAAAGACAGATGATCTTTGAAGGAGTTATTGATTGACCAACTTCACATGAATGCAAGTCACAACAGAGTAAAAACATGTTGGTGGGAATGTCGATCTAGGATTCTATGCCCATGTTTTGTATCTTTTAAGAATGAGGCTGACCCAGGGGAGTGAATCTCCCTGGCAACGTGGAATATGACTCCCGGGGAGGAATGTAGACCCGGCATCGTGGGATGGAGAACATCTTCTTGACCAAAAGGAGGATATGAAATGAAATGAAATAAGCTTCAGTGGCAGAGAGATTCCAAAAGGAGCCGAGAGGTCACTCTGGTGGGCACTCTTACGCAGGATGTAGATAGCCCTTTTTGGGTTCTGATGAATTGGAATAGGTAGCAGTAAATACCTGAAACTATCAAACTATAACCCAGAACCCATGAATCTTGAAGACAATTGTATAAAAATGTAGCTTCTGAGGGGTGACAATGGGATTGGGAAAGCCATAAGGACCACACTCCACTTTGTCTAGTTTATGGATGGATGAGTAGAAAAATAGGGGAAGGAAACAAACAGACAAAGGTACCCCGTGTTCTTTTTTACTTTAATTGCTCTTTTTCACTTTAATTATTATTCTTGTTATTTTTGTGTGTGTGGTAATGAAGGTGTCAGGGATTGATTTAGGTGATGAATGTACGACTATGTAATGGTACTGTGAACAATCGAAAGTACGATTTGTTTTGTATGACTGCGTGGTATGTGAATATATCTCAATAAAATGAAGATTAAAAAAAAAGGATGAGGCTGAAATAGATATTTCTAAGAAATGTTAGAAATGAAAAATATACCCTTTACAATAACTTAAAAATGTGAGGTCCCTAGGAATAAACTTAAAAATTTAGGAAAAAATTATGAATCTTAGAGACATTTTCAAAAGGTCTAAACACACGAAGAGGTGTACAATATTCATAGATTGTGAGACATATTGTAAAGATGTCAATTTTCCCAAATAAAGGCCATGCAACTTCAAAGAAGTCCCTAAAGGGTGTGCGTGGGTGTGGGTGGTGGTGCAAGGGGAATTGCACAGGGTCAGGGACACCCGAGACACTCCTGCAGGAAGGGGCCACGTGGGGAGAGCCGCCTCAGCAGGCAGCAGTTCTCACGGTGATGGGAGACCGTGGTTTTGGTGCGAGAACAGGCCCAGAGAGCAGTGAGATGGGTCAGAGGAGCCGGGACATGCAGACACTCAGTTTCTGAGAGAGCGTGATTACTGATGGGCAGAGATGGGGGGGCTTTCCAATAAATGCTGCTGGGACACATCAGAAAAATGTGAAATGGGACCATGCAGAAGGACAACTCCACCTGGAGGTAAAGGAAAAACCATAAAAAATTTTAGAAGAAAATATTGGACAATAACCTTTGTGTCCTCAGGGTGTAGAAGGATTTCTCAAGATATTAAAGGCAGCACTCACAAAGGAAAACAAGCATAAATCAGACTGCTGATCACAAAAGGTACCATTAAAAAGTGAAAAGTTGGGGAAAATATTTCTCATACATAACTGAGAAAGGATTGGTATCCAGAACATATAAAGGATTATGACACCAGAGGAAAAAAGTAGAAAAATTACTGAGTGGGCACACCACAAAAGAGGAGACCCAAAAGGCCAATCAACATATGAAAAGTGCACAACCATTTACACCACTCTGTATGGTTAGCAAAACTTTAAAGCCGACAGAACCAAGTGCTGGCGAGGAGGGGAGCCGTGGAGGGCCACGTGCTGCGGGCACAAGCTGAGCATGAGTCTGAGGCTGAGCCGGGCCTGCCCCGGGTGCCCTCAGCTCCCGCCCCGTGTATCCAGAGAACCTCCTGTCCGGGCACCCCCAGAGGTGAGATGTGTCCGTCGCAGCCTCTCATCGCGGCCTCCGACTGGGACAATGAAACGCCCATTTGGGAGCCTGCACAAGTAAACCGGAGCTTCATACAATGAAATCCTAAACCGCTTTAAAACGAGGGAGGGACGGTGAGCACGTGCACCTATCTCCCTGTTGTTTTCTGTTATCCTTATGGTGAAATATTTCATACACACAGAAGATGGGTAAATCTCTCATGTGCATTTAATATGGTAACCTGCGTGTAGGAGATACACGTGTTGGTAAGCTTCTGGCAGCAAGATGGGGCAGGTGAGTGCGGGAGGGTCGCCTGGCTCACGGAGATTGGGCTGTGGGGGGCTCCATGTCTGAACCCCAGTGTCTTCCCAGAGACCAAAAAGGACACAGCCCTCCGACGCCCTCCCACCCCCATGCTGGTCCCGGTCACAAGACAGGAGGGCCCCAGCTGCACCCCAAGGCCCCGGTGGCCTGGAGGAGGGAACCCCTGCTCGGCAGAGCTCCCCCAGCCGCTCGCTGTGCCGTTTCCTTTGCTCTGCGGGAGGCTAGTCGCCAAGTGCTCCCCGCAGCTGGGGCCCTTCCACCTGGCGGCCTCCCCACCACCCCTCGCAGAGACCCTGCCCAGGGATTCAGCCCTGGAGGGGCCCCTGCTCCCCAGCTCCCCGACCTCCAGCAGCCCCACCCCATCAGCAACCAAGCTCTGGGGTGCCCTCCATGGGGGTCAGAAGCCCCAGAGCTTGGGTCCAACGCTGCTGCCAACAAGGCTGAGGGGGGAGCAGGGCTCTCAGGAGCTGTGTGGCCTCCAGCAGGGCCAGCGCCAGGGTCCAGAGAGGACCCAGCTGCAGGGGGAGACGCGACTGCAGGGGGAGACGCGACTGCGGTGGGGGGGGGGGGCGCGGCTGCAGGGGGGATGTAGCTACTATATGGGGACATGGCTTCGGTTGGGGACGTGGCTACATATGGGGACGCAGCTGTGGATGGGGACACGGCTACATGTGGGGACACTGCTTCGATTTGGGATGTGGCTGCAGATAGGGACGTAGTTTCCCTCAGGGTCGAGGCTGTTGATGGGGACGTGCTGCCTGGAGCTGCCTGGTATGGCACAGGCCTCTCCTGTCACACACGAAGGGTCGAGGAGAGGAGCCGTAGCCGCTGCTTGTGAGTTTCAGTGCTGGTTGGGAAGATGTTGACAAGCTCTGCGTTTTACTCGGCTTAGTGCCATGTTGTGCTGTAAGAGGAAAGTACAATTTTCTAAACATACACCTACAGTTTATACTTGGAAGCAGATTCAAGATGGACTTCATGGAAAAGTGCTTTCCTTTTGTTGCTAAGTGAGGTTGATGACTATTGGAGTAATTCTTCAGGAAATTGTTTGTAACTCCTTGGGAAGTGTTATAAGACATAAAATTAAATTTTAATAGCAATAAACTTGAAACAGTCTTGGTTGAGTTTAATTCCTCATCTGAAAGAACGGTGAGCCCCCGGCAGGGAAGGCTTCTGAAGCTTTGCCTGGGCGCTGCGTGGAGGGCAGCCGGGGGTCCCGTGCCTGGCCTGGCCGTGGAGGGCAGCCCCTCCGCGGGAGCCCGAGGCCTGGCTCGGACCGCGTGCCTCTGGGCCTCCAGAACTGTCTTCCAGTGTTGCCAGCGAGTGACGTGCACAGTCTCTCCCGGGCCCCACTCTGCCCCTGTACGCCCTGGACTCCCACCCACCCAGCCCCACGCGAGCCCACCGGGCGGCACCTCCGAGGCCCCGCAGGAGCCAGGCAGCCGCAGTGCCCTCTGGGGAGGCCGGCCCGGGGCTCGGGGGGTGGGGGTGGGTGCTCCAGCCGGGCCCGGTCCGCGCCTCCCACTGCCGGCCCACTGCCCATATCTACGGGGGGGACCCAAACCCCAGCTCCTCTCCTGCAGGTGTGCACGGAGATGGGGTCCTCGTCCATGAGCTGCATCCAGGTGAAGTGAGGCCCGGGTGTGCCGAGCGTGTCAGAGCACGTCCCTGGTGGGTGCGTGCTTGACCATCACCTGCGTCTCCTCCGTACTGACCGCCAAGGATGAGTGGTCTCTTCCTCGCTAAGGGGGCCTCGTGCCTCCAGGCCCCTGCCCTTGTGCTGCCCTCGCTTTCTGGGCTCCACTGCGTCCACAGGAGACCCCTCTGCATCTGTCTCTGTCTGTCTCCAGGCCCACGTCTGTCACTGTCCCTATGTCCATATCTACATCTATGTCCACGCCACGTCGATCAGTCTCGATCTCTAAAGAGGCTCATTTAGGGAACTGTCTCACATGACCAGGCAGGAATGTCTGAGATGTGCAGGGCAGGCAGGAGGCGACAACTCGGAGACCGACGCTGAAGCCTTGAGGCAGAATTCCCTTTCCTCCCGGAAGCCTCCCTTGTTTGCTCCTAAGGCCTGCACGTGGCTGGGGAGGCCACCACGCTGTCGGGTGTTTGACTGCGGAGGTTAACCACCTCTCTGAAGTGCCGTCAGAGCCACGACCAGCCCAGCTTTGCAAACAGCGGACACCTGAAATTCACCCCCCAGCCCCTGCCTCTACCTGGAAGTGCTCTCCAGGGGGCTGTTCCTGCGAAGCCCCCGCGCCCTGCAGCCTCTCCGGGTGGGTCAGTCCTCCGTGGGGGTTCTCACCCCCCTGCTTCTCAGGCTCCCCTGGCCGCCCTCCGCCCCGGGGTGCCCCACTCCTCACTGCACTTTCTGAGCTGAATTGGTTCAGAGACAACCAGGGCTGGTCTCCGCGCACGAGGAGCGGTGCTGATGCCAGGCGACCTGTGGACGGGTGTGGCCCCCTCGGCCCCGCCCGGGCCTCGCCGCCATGCCTGAGGCCTCAGGGTGTGTCCACGGATGGCCCCGTGCTGGGGTCACAGTCCCGCCTCCCTCCCACCTCCATCCTCTGCTTCCCGACTGCTACCGATGGTTCTGGAACATTTCCACGGGGGAAGCCTGAAGCTCGCTTTGTGCTGCAATTTTAACACAGTGAAATCACTGCATTTATGTCAAGAGTGTGTGTGTGTGTTTTGAAAAATGCACCAAACAGTCCACCTTTTGGCTAATTGGATAAGAGGAGCCCAAATGAGGAAACTGCTAATTATCCCATCTGTGTGGCTAAGAATAACGTCCAGGTCATGGCTCAGTGCCGTGTGACCTAAAGCCCAAGCTTCATCCTAAATAAAGGAGAAACTGAGTCACACGTAGTTGGGCCTTGGGGATACGACTCCCCTGCCTGAGCTTTATCGCTGGCTTGAAATCCTCACTTCCCACTGCGGAGGGGCAGGTGTTTCAGTGACACAAGAGTGTGACAACCAGTCTTTGACAGAGATTGACTGCAGGTGGGGCGGGGGGTGGGCAGAGCCAGGACCCCATGACCGGGGTGGGTGGGGGGTGGTGTGCTGAGCTGCCCCAAAGGCTTGGTGGAATGCAGGGCTGGGGTTGTTGCCACCCAGCCCCCATGACCCTTCTGGCTCAGCCCCCCAGCTTCTGAGCAGTCTTGGCTGGGCTCCCTGACCTGCCTGAGCCCCCACCTAGGGGTCTGGCCTCAGTTCTGGCTAGGATGAGACCACCCTGGGAGGAGGACAGAGCCCAGGGAGCCTGCGGTGGTGGTCGGGGTCAGCTCCACGGAACCGCAGCAGGGAGGCAGCCTGGGGTGGAGCTGTGCCTCTCAGCGGCCTGGGAAAGGGGGGCCTGGAGAATGGAGCCTCCTGCACCCCCAGTCCCAGCCCACCAGGCACCCCAGTACTTCCGCCACCCCCCGGGCCTTTTGCTGAGGCTGAAGGCTGTGACGGGCCAGGCCTCTGGACAGCCCGGCCATCCCCACCCCCCGACCCCGCAAAGAGCGCACACGACGGGGAGGGGGCAGCAGTGTCCTGAGAGCGAAGGCGACAGAGAAGAGAATGTCCGGCCCACGGCTTTTCACAACGCGACAAGGGAGGCCCCCGAGTCAGCCGAAGCTTGAAGGCCCGGAGCAGGGTGGGAGCCAAGGAGGGGTCCGGCAGGCTGCTTGTCCCGGGGCGGGGGGGCCCTCATCTACACGCGAGCGGCAGGGCGACCCGGGTACCCCTCTCCCGCCCCCCTGCGCCCCCCGCCCGGGGCCCCGCGCCCTCTCGGGTCCGCTCGGCCTCCGCCCAGTCCCCCGCCCCTGCCCTTTGCCCGGGGCTGAGCCCCGACCCCGCTCCCGCGCCCGGCGAGGCCGCGCCCCTCCGTGTCCCAGCGCGCCCCACCCGGAGGCGCGTCCCGCGCACCGCGTCTCCCCGCGCCGTCCCGGGCGTCCTGGCGGCGCCGCGCGGAGCAGGTTCGATCCGGCGCTGGCCTGGCCGGGGGCCGCCGCCCGCGCCTCCCCCGCGGCCCCCACGCGGCGCGCGCCCGGCGCACCCCGCGGACCCGGCCTTGTAAGAGAAGGCGGCGCCGGCCCCCGCGCTGCGCGCGGCTCGCTGCCCGGGGCGGGGCCGCCTCAAACGAGCGGGGGGCGGGCCGGGCTGGGCCTCGGCGGGGCGGGGCGCGGCCAGTGGGCTCCCGGGTCCGCGCGCGCCGAGTCGCCCGGCGCTGCTGCGCTGCCGCCCCTTCTCCGAGGTAAGCGGCTCGCGGGTGGCCGCCGCCGGGCGCGCGTGGGGAGGCGCTCGGGCCGCGGGCGCGGTGCGGAGGGGCCCCGCGGGGACGCCGGGCCCGCCCCTGCCCGCTGCTCGCCGCCACCTGCGCCCCGCTGGGTCCGCCTCCGAGGCCCGGCACCCGTCGCCCCCCGCGCCCCAGCGCTGCCATGTGGGCCGGGCTCCCCGGGCGGGCGGCGCAAAGGCTGCGCCGGGCCCGCGCCCCGTCACCACTCCTCGGCCGGCGCAGGCGCGTGGTGGCGCTTCGGCGGGAGCAGCGGGCTGGGGTCGAATGGCCATCTCTGGGCCCGGTGACGCGCAAAGACGCTCCTCTCGGCCCTTCCCCGGAGGCGGCCTCCCCTACCCGCGCGCGTCCCTCTCCAAGCACAGCGACAACGCGGTTACCCACGCCTGGCCCGGGGCCGCTGCCCGAGCTGCCTGCGCGCTCGCATCCTCCAGCGACCCAGGGGAAATTAGGGCTGGGGGCTGAAGGGCAGCCCCCAAGACAGCCGGCGTTAGGGCTCGGTGGCCGCAGAAAGCCCGTTTTGCGTGCACGGCCCAGGGCGAGCGCGACCCCTCCCCGCTGCCGCCCCTTTGGGGTCTCGGCTTGGGCCGCCGTGAGGCCCGCCTCTGGCGTTAGGTTCCGGTTCTCATGACAGCTGGGAGTGTGGGACTCGCAGTGTGCACGTCCAGAAGCTTCCCTGGAGAGGGTCAGGTTGTCTCATCACGTGTTTGCAATCAAGATCGGGAGGTTGCCCAGGTTTTTTCGCTCTTCTCTGGGTGGGGAGCTGTGTCCTGCCCTGAAGGAGGACCCCGAGCGCCTTCTCTTCTGCGGTTTGTTATGTAAACGAACCCTTAAACGTGACACGAAAACCCTTGGAGCTGCCTTTGCAGAGACTGCTATTTGATAGGCTTTTTATGGCCTCTCCCGAGGCCCAGACACCTTTCAAGTGTAACCGGGCTTTGATGTCATCCGCCCTGTATTTAAGGGCCCATTTTCGGGCAGAGATTCTTCGGATACTTTTTGTGCAAGAGCTGCGAGGGGTGGGGTTGGGGGCTGGGGAGCCGGGGGGGGGGTCAGGGGGCCCCCTTAGTGGGTGCCCGGTAGTCAGGCTGGGGGGTGGGGTTGCAGCGGGGCTGGAGGTGGGGGGCGGCCGGGCAGAGTTGCCTCCGCCTTCACCGGGATCCACGCGGGCGCAGCGGCTGTGACCCCGGATCCCGGTTCCGTCTTCTCATCACGGCGCGCAGAAGGCACCGGGGCCCAGGGGAGCTGCCGGGCTTCCTGGGGTCGTCTGCGCAGTGTTCCCGGGGAAAGGGCCGGGACTCCAGGGACGCCGTAACTCGGTTACCGTCTCCTTTCTGTATTTGCAGGATTAGGAAGTGGCTGAGTTGGGGGTGAAACGTGTTGTTAGAGCAAAGTCTCACTCGTTGATTGACCTCGTGACTCTGGAAGTTGCAGGAACAGTTTGAAACTATTATGAGAGGTTATAAATGTTCCCTGTGGGAATGTGCAAATCACAGGAGGATTTAGGAAGAAAATAAGGCCAGCGTCGGCGCTTGGGAGACCGGAGTGCCCCCCCGCCGGCGTGGCGGAGCCTCGGCGGCCTGAGAATTAAAGGCTTCCTGGGCGGGGCGGGCCGGCTGACGCGGCGCCTATTTATAGCAGCTGATGTTACCGGTGGGACCGGAGGGGCCGCTTCCCGGGGATCGGGCGCGGGGCCCCCGGGACTGTGGGGTCTGCCCGGCCCGGGCGGTCACTGCAGCGACCCCGCGCCCCTCGGCCTGCGGGGCGGACCCGCGGCTCCCGGCTCCGTGCGCCTGGCCAGGCCGAGTCCCCTGAGCCCAGACGGCCCCGCGCTGGGACCGCGGTTCCTCCGCTCCGCGAGGTAGGTGCTGTTCCTGGACCGCGGGGGAGGGTGCGGCTGCCCGCCCGCGCACCGCGGCCCACGTGGTCGCCACGCTCCCTGCGCGCTCCCGCCCCACTGCGCAGGCCCCTGTGGGGGAACGGGGGCCACAGCGATTCCTCCCGGCCCAGCACCCCTGACACCCGCATCCCGGCCCCAACATCCTGACCCCAACATCCCTGACCCCAGCACCCCCGGCCCATGGTGCACCCGACCCCCAGCACACCTGAGCTCCTGGCATTTCCAGTCCCAGGCACCCACAAGTTCCGCACCCCCACCCTGCCAGCCCCATCCCTGCTCAGAGAGAGCCTCCTCCCCCAGCACCCTCCTGTCACTCCCCCAAATGGCTCTGACCAGCCAGCTAGGGTCCCTGGGGGAAAGGTGGCCCCAGAACCCCCCAGAATCACACGGAATGTGGGAAGTGGCTGTCACCAGGAAAAAGGCAGGCGAGGACAGCAGCTTCCCCGGCCCCAATCCCGTTTCCTGGTGCTGGAATTTGACCGCTCTTGGGTTCCATGTTTCCCCTCTAAGTGTTGATGGGCCTGGCGAGATAATTGTCAATTGGAATTGGTGTCTGAGTGTTCACATGGGGCCCTATCTGACAAAGGGTCCTAAGAAAAACCGGACCTCCCGGCTTCCACACTGACGGTGTCCTCTTGTCCCCCGTGGCTCTGAAAGCCCGGTGCTCTCCCCGACGGGGTGGCAGGGGCGCCCGCTGTGGACGAGCCCTTCACACGGTGGGGCCTGTTCTCGGGGGAATTCTGAGAGGGACACTTGGTCCTGACCTTTCTTCAAGCTGGAGGGTTAACCACCCGGACCCGCCGCCTCTGTGCTCATCAAGCTTTCTGGCAGCTTAGAAAACCCAAGGACGCATCGCCTCCTCCCTCTCTCCCTCCTCCCCCTCTCCTGCTCTCCCTCCTCCCCCCTCCTCCTCCCCCCTTCCTCCTCCTCCTCTCCCTCTCCTCCTCCCCCTCCCTCCCCTCCCCTCCCCTCTTCCTCCCCACTCCTCCCACCCCCTCCCTTCCTCCCCTCTTCCTCCTCCTCCCCCCCTCCCACTCTCCCTCCTTCCCTCCTGCTCCCCCCCTCCTCCTCCTCCTCCCCCTCCTCCCCTTTCTCCTCCCCCTGCTCCTCCCACTTCTCTCCTCCTGCCCCTCCTCCTCTGGCTCCTCCTCCTGCTTCCCCCACTCCCCCTTCCCCTCCTCCCCCTCCCACTCCTCCTCCAGCCGCCCCTCCTCCCGCTCCTCCTCCTCCTCTACTCTGGTGGGACTGTCACCAGCAGCCATCACGTGCAGGCCTCACAACACCCCTTCAGGGTCGTGGTTGTCACTGCTGGCTGCACCCCTTCGTGCCTGCTGTCCTGGGCCATGGTTGCCCACTGTGGAGGTGTCTGGTGGGGACACGCTCGTCTTGTCACTGAGGTGTGCGTGGTGGCCTGTGCCACGGTGCTCCCCTGTGCCCTGCCCATCTGCGCCTCTACTCGCTGGCCCTCCACCCACGGCCCCCCAGCTCCTGTAATCTGATGCTGTGCAGAGGCCACCCTGAAGCCTGGGGTCTTAATGCCGTGACATCAATGTTGCTTTTGAGTCTGTGTCTGGACGTGCGTGATGCTTGTGTCTGCTCCGCGTTGACGGGGCAGTGCAGCCCTGGCCGGGGCCATCGGAGGCTCCTCCACTCACTGACGTGGACATTGATGACACGTCGGGCACAGCAGACCCATCTCTGTGTGGACCCTCCCCGTGGCCCCTCCACGCGGCGTCTCACCCTCTGTCCAGGTCCCCAGTACGTGTCCCAGGAGAGAACCAGGTGAGGGCCGTGTTGCTTCTTAGGCTCTGACCGCTGAGGTCACGCAGCTCCCTTCCAGTGTGTTCTAAGGCCGAGGCAGTTCTGGAAGCTGACGCAGCGTCCCCATCGCACTGTAAGGCGAGCACGTGGGTGGGGCCGCCATCGTGGGAGATACCACCTGCCCCTGTCCTTGAGGCTCTGAGGACCTGATGGGCAGGCTCACGGACTTCCATCCCCTGCTGTCCTCCTTCTTGGGGTGTGCACCCCTCGCCTCGGCTCACCTGCTCCCCAGCTCTTGTGCCCACCCCCCTCCCCGGCAGGAAGCCGCCTGGTCTCCTTGTTGCTTCTGTCTGCCCCTCCTCTTCTGTGGCCGGAGCTCTCCTGGGCCGGGCCTGGTGCCCCTCCTGGCTCTCGGGCAAGGCCTGCTGGCCGGGCTCTGCTGCGGGTAAGGAGCTGCTGCAGACGGCTGGGCCAGAAGACGTGGTCCGTGAATGTCTCCCGGCCCTGTGTCCCGCTCCTGCCAGGCTCGTCCCCCGAGCCTGCACCCGGTGTTCCCAAGGCCGCCCCTCCTCGCTCCTCCCCAGGGCCTGGACGCCCCCTCGCATGGTGCCACCTGCAGTTTCATCCTCCCATGCCCGCTGTTCCTGGCTGCTCCTCTCGTGCGCCCCTGGGCACTGTGCTCTAGTTTACACCTTTCTCGGTGTGAAGTCAGCAAGCACACGCTGCAAACACACTGGCGTACTTCACTGAGGTTACGTGCCCACGGGCGCTCACCTCCGGGGCTGCTTGGTCTTTGCTGTGAGGACACCCCGTCAGCCCTGTCTGCTTGTCCACCGCGCACTCTAGGGGTGCTGGGTTATTTCCATGCTTTGGCCATGACGAGCGTAGCTGCCGTGAACCTTCCTGTGATGCTCTGTGGAGCACACGTGCACGCGTTTCTCGTGGGCACGGACGGGAGGTGGAGGTGTGGGGCAGGGGTTGTGCCTACCGTCAGCGTCAGTGGACAGCACAGCTGGTTTTCCGGAGCGGCTGAAGCCGGCAGCCTCAGCAGCTGTGTCGCCCCACTTCCTCGCCAGCACGTGGCATGTCGGTCTTTATTTTTAACCATTCTGGTGGGTGTGTAGTTGGAGCTGGTTTGGGGTTTTATTTGCATTTTCCTGATTATGCTAATGAGGTTGAGCACCCTCATTTGGATATTTTCTTTCCTGAAGTACCTGCCCGAGTCCTTGCCCATTGCATTATTGCATTTTCTCTGTTTCTTATTGATCTGTAGGGGTTCTTTGTATATTCTGGATACAAGCCAATACTTGTTATATGTAACAACATCTTCTCCTGCTCTGCAGCTTGCCTTTTCACTCTCTTAATGATAGTTTTTGATGAACAGAAATTTATCATTTTAATCGGGTGCCCTTGAGCAGACTTTTCCTTTAGGGATGGTGCTTTTGGTGTCCTGTGTAATGATGTGTTCTCTTCCCCAAGGACGTAAAGATGTTCTCCCACAGTATCTTCTGGAAACTTTGTTGTTTTGCCTTTCCCTCTTCACTCTACCATGTACTTGAATTGATGGTGTTAAAGGTGGTTTTTGTTTTTTTCCAGATGTCTCTTCAGTCGACCCATCTCCATTCATTGAAAATACTCTTTTTCTCCTATTTTCCTGCCAGGTCCCCTTGCTCTTAAATCAGGTGTCTATACTTGCTTGGGTCTGGCTTTGGACTCTCTCCTGCTCCACGGATTTATTTACCTGCCTTTGTACCAGCACCGCACGCCACACTGTCTTCAGTGCTGTCACTTCATAATCGGTCTGTGGCTAGTGGGACGGTCGTCCTCTTCGTCGTCTTCAGGAGCCCTCAGCTGTTCTTGGCCTTGTAGAATCAGCCTAACTACCTCGGCATTGAAAAATGTCAGGATTCTGATTTGGATTATATTAAAACATTGGCTGAATTTAGGGAAAATCAACATCTCTATATATGCAGATTTTAACCCATGTTAATAGATAGCTCTCCATTTATTTAGGTCTTTTATTTCTTTAATAACGCTTTATAGTTCTCTGTGTGGATGGTCTTGCACATCTTTTGTTTAGATTTATTCCTAGGCAATTGATATTCCTCCGTGATATTTGAAATGGTACATTTCTTAAATACTTTTTGGTTGTCTGTTTTCCTGGGACAAATAAAATTGATTTTTATATGTTGACCATGTATCTAGAAGCCTTGATAAACTCACTCACTGATTCTAATAAATTATCATCATATTCCTTTGGATTTCATAAATACACAATCATAGCAACCGCAAGCAAAGACCACTTTATTTCTTCCTTTCCAATTCCCATGTCCCTTATTTCCTTTTTTGCCTTACTGTAATGACCCTGTGAATGGAAGTGATGATAGCAAACATCCTTGTCCTTTTCCAGTTTGAAAAGAAAAGGTTTCATAGTTATTCCGGTTTGCTAATGCTGCTGTTTTGCAAAACACCAGAAAAGGGTTGGCTTTCAGAAAGGGGATTTATTTGGTTACAAAGTTTCAGTCTTAAGGCCATAAAGCATCCAAGGTAAGGCATCAACAATCGGGTACCTTCACTAGAAGTTGGCCAATGGTGTCTGGAAAACCTCTGTTAGCTGGGAAGGCACGTGGCTGGCATCTTCTTGCTCCCAGGTTGCGTTTCAGAATGGTGTTCTCCAAAATGTCAGTGTCATCTTTCAATGGCTGTCTTCAAATGTCTCTCATCTGCTGCACTGAGTTCCTTCTGTTTGTCAGCTCTCTTTTATATGGCTCCAGTGATTTAATTAAGACCACCCTGAATGGATGGGGTAACACCTCCATGGAAATTATCCACTCAAAGTCATCAACCACAGTTGGGTGGGTCACATCTCCATGGAAACATCCAATCAAAGGTTCCAACCCAATCAACACTAATATGTCTGCCTCCACAAGATTGCATCAAAGATAAGGGCATTTGGGGGGCCATAATACATCCAAACTGGCACAGCCATGAAAATGTCCAAATTAAGGCATCAAGAGGAAGACACCTTCTCTGAGGAAAGGCTGCTGGCATCTGGGGCTCCTCTGTCACATGGGAAGGCACATGGTGACGTCTCCTGGTCCTTCCTCCTGGTGCTGGTTTCAGTGACTGTCTCCATATCTCTGAGCATTTCTCTCTCTGCTTTCCTGCTTTACCTGCCTTTTATCTTCTCATATAAGACTCCAGTGAAGGATTAAGACCCACCTTGAATGGGCTGCATCACATCTCAATTGAAATAGCCTAACCCAAGGTCTGACCCACAAGCTCTGCCCCCACAGGAATGGTTTAAAAGCAGGGTCTTTTTCTGGGGAAATAACAGATTGAACCCAGCATGGTAGTATTGACATCGTAACAATATTTAGTGTCACATCCAGGAACATGGAATTTCCTTCCATTTGTTTAGGTCTTCTTTAGTTTCCACTAGCAATATTTTATATAGTTTTCTGTGTACAAGTCCTTTACATCCTTGTTAGATTTTTCCTGGTATATTGAATTCCCCTAGTTGCTATGTACATGGCAATTTTT